>NC_092038.1:36490081-36565288 GCF_003086295.3 Arachis hypogaea
GAAGGAAATGACGCGGACGCGTCGGTCATGCGGACGCGTGACATGATTTGTGCTAGTGGCGATCGCACAACTCTCTGTGTGAAAAATATTTTGCCAAATTTTTGGGTGACGCGGTCGCGTGGTTGACGCGATCACGTGGATGACCAAATTAAGAAAATGGCGCGAACACGTGGGGCACGCGTTCGCGCGGCAGGGCTTGTGCGGCTAGCACAGGTTTAGCCCAGCTCTAGCGCAACTCACTGCCATAAACCCTTTTACGTCGAATTGCAGAGCTACGCGTTCGCGTGGTTGACGCGGACGCGTGGGGAGGCCATTTTACAAATGACGTGATTGCGTCATTCACGCGGTCGCGTGGGTCAAATGGTGCCAGGGGAATGCCTACAGCCACACTCCTGCGTAACTTGATGAGCAGATATTTTATACGCTTTTTGAGGGTAATTTCATGTAGATTTTAGTATGTTTTAGTTAGTTTTTTTAGTAGATTTTTATTAGTTTTTAGGCAAAAATCATATTTTTGGACTTTACTATGAGTTTTTGTGTTTTTCTGTGATTTCAGGTATTTTCTGGCTGAAATTGAGGGAGCTGAGCAAAAATCTGATTCAGACTAAAAAAGGACTGCTGATGTTGTTGGATTCTGACCTCTCTACACTCGGAATGGATTTTTTGGAGCTACAGAAATCCAATTGGCGTGCTCTCAATTGGGTTAGAAAGTATACATCCCGGGCTTTCCAGCAATATATAATAGTCCATACTTTGCGCGAAAATAGATGACGTAAACTGGCATTCAACGCCAATTCCATGTTGCAGTCTGGCGTTCAGCGCCAGAAACAGGTTACAAGTTGGAGTTCAGCGCCAGAAACAGGTTACAACCTGGCGTTCCACTCCAGAAACAGCCCAGGCACGTGAGAAGCTTAAGTCTCAGCCTCAGCACACACCAAGTGGGCCCCAAAAGAGGATTTCTGCACTATCCATCTTAGTTTACTCATTTTCTGTAAACCTAGGTTACTAGTTTAGTATTTAAACAACTTTTAGAGACTTATTTTGTATCTCATGACATTTTTAGATCTCAATTTTATACTCTTTGATGGCATGAGTCTCTAAACTCCATTGTTGGGGGTGAGGAGCTCTGCAGCGTCTCGATGAATTAATGCAATTATCTCTATTTTCCATTCAAACACGCTTGTTCCTATCTAAGATGTTCATTCGCGCTTCACCATGAAGAAGGTGATGATCCGTGACACTCATCACCTTCGTCAATCCATGAACGTGTGCCTGACAACCACTTCCGTTCTACATTAGATTGAATGAGTATCTCTTAGATTCCTTAATCAGAATCTTCGTGGTATAAGCTAGAATTGATGGCGGCATTCATGAGAATCCGAAAAGTCTAAACCTTGTCTGTGGTATTCCGAGTAGGATTCAAGGATTGAATGGCTGTGATGAGCTTCAAACTCGTGATTGTGGGGCGTAGTGACAGACGCAAAAGAATCAATAGATTCTATTCCGACATGATCGAGAACCAACAGATGATTAGTCGTGCTGTGACAGAGCATTTGGACCATTTTCACTGAGAGGATGGGAAGTAGCCATTGACAACGGTGACACCCTACATACAGCTTGCCATGAAGAGAGCCTTGCGTGTGTGAAGAAGAGTACAAGAGAAAAGCTGAAATAAAGAGGACAAAGCATCTTCAAAACTCCAACATATTCTCCATTACTGAGTAACAATTACTTATTCCAAACACTTTCACTTTTTACAATTAAATTCAAAAAACCTTATTGGCATCCTGACTAAGATTAATAAGATAACCATAGCTTGCTTCATACCAACAATCTTCGTGGGATCGACCCTTACTCACGTAAGATATTACTTGGACGACCTAGTGCACTTGCTGGTTAGTTGTGCGGATTGCAAAGGTGTGATTGCAATTTCGTGCACCAAGTTTTTAGCGCCGTTGCCGGGGATTGTTCGAGTTTGGACAACTAAAGGTTTATTTTGTTGCTTAGATTAGGAATAATTTATTTTTGATGCTATAGAGTCATTAAATATGAATACTTTATTTTCTTTTCAAAAATTTTTCAAAAATATTATTTTTTCTTATTAATTTTTAATTTTTATGTGAGTTAGTTTTATATTTTAGGTTTGGTGTCAATTACATATTTTATATTTTCCTTTAAATTTTCGAATTGCATGTTATTTATTTTTTCTTGATCTTCAAATTGTTCTTGTCAAATTTTCTTGTCTGATTTTTTGTTTTTTCTATTTTTGTGTGTTTTTCGTGTTTTTCTTGTGCTTTTTCAAAATTTTAGTTTTCAAAAATATATTTTTTATATACAGTATTAAAATACGTTACATTTATAGCTCAGTTGGCTAGAGCGTTGGTTTATGTTCTTGGCAATTGGGTATCTTCTTTTTAAAATCTTTTTCAAAAATAATTTTTCTTTGATTGAATCTTGTACCAAACTTTAAGTTTGGTGTTTTCTTGTTAATTTTCTTTAAATTTTCGAAAATTTATTTTGGTTTTTTAAAAACTTTAAGTTTGGTGTTCTTTCTTTTATTCTTGTTGTTCTTGTGAATCTTCAAGGTGTTCTTGAGTCTTCCTTGTGTTTTGATCTTAAAAATTTTTAAGTTTGGTGTTCCTTGGTGTTTTCCCTCCAAAATTTTCGAAAACAAGGAGCATTAGATCTAAAAATTTTTAAGTCTTGTGTCTTCTGTGTATTTTTCTCTTTCATCATAAAACTCAAAATTCAAAAAAATATCTTTTCTAACTAATTTTAAGCCATCTTTTTGAATTTTTTTTTAAAAAAATTTTAGATTTCAATTTCAAAAATATCCTAATCACTTTCTCTCTCCTCACTTTTTCGAAAATCTTCATAAAATATTTTTAATTTTTTTATTTTATTTTTGTTTTTATTTATTTTTATTTTCATTGTCGTCTTTATTTAATCTTATTTTATTATTATTATTTTGAAATGTTTCTATATAATAAAATAAATAAAATAAATTCACATCATCTCCCTTTTTTCATTATGGACTTAAGTGGAAATGAACAGTCCAGAAGGACTCTAGGGTCATATGCTAACCCCACTACTGCTTCATACGGGAGTAGTATCTGAATACCCTCCATTGGAGTCAGTAGTTTTGAGTTGAATCCTCAGCTCATTATCATGGTGCAACAAAGTTGCTAGTATTCTGGTCTTCTACAAGAAGAACCTACAGAGTTTCTGGCACAATTTTTACAAATTGCTGACACAGTACATGATAAGGAAGTAGATCAGGATGTCTACAGATTATTACTGTTTCCATTTGCTGTAAAGGACCAAGCTAAGAGGTGGTTAAATAACCAACCTAAGGACAGCATAAAGACATGGAAACAGCTGTCAGAAAAATTCCTGAGTCACTATTTTCCTCCAAAACGGATGACACAGCTAAGGCTGAGCATCCAAGGCTTCAAACAAGGAGATAATGAATCCCTTTATGATGCCTGGGAGAGATACAGAGATATGCTAAAAAAATGCCCCTCTAAAATGTTTTCAGAGTGGGTGCAGTTAGACATCTTCTACTATGGGCTTACAGAAAGAGCTCAGATTTCTCTAGACCACTCAGCTGGTGGATCTATACACATGAGAAAGACAATAGAAAAAGCTCAAGAGATTATTGATACAGTTGCTAGAAATCAGCATCTGTACCTAAGCAGTGAATCTTCCATCAACGAAGAGGCTAAAACAGTAACTGCTGAACTCAGTCCCACAGATCAAGCTGCTGAATTCAATTAGCAATTTGATTTTCTAACAAAACAATTAGCCAAATTCAAGGAGATACTACAAGAGACAAGAATGGCTAATATGAATATGGAAGTACAGTTGAAGCAAACAGAACAGCAGTTATCAAAACAAATAACAGAAGAGTGCCAAGCAGTTCAATTAAGAAGTGGGAAAATATTAAATACCTCACTTCAAGGTAGCAGGAAGCCAAGAGATGAGCATACCACCCAAAATCCATCCGAGGACAATAAGAGCCTAGAGAAGAATAATCTTGGCGCTCAAACGCCAGAAAATGGGTGGAAAGCTGGCGTTGAACGCCCAAACCATGCTCAGTCCTGGCGTTCAACGCCAGAAACAAGCAAGGAAATGGCGTTGAATGCCCAAAAGGAAGCACAGTTCTGGCGTTCAAACGCCAGAAACAGGTAAGGAGTTGGCGTCTAACGCCACTCCAGCTTCCACCCCTGGTATTCACACACCAGTGGGAGATCAGACACATACAAGTGCTGATAGCAACCCCTCTAAAAAGGCTTCTGGTGCACGAAATTGCAATCACACTGTTGCAACTCTGCACGACTAACCAGCAAGTGCACTGGGTCATCCAAGTAATACCTTGGGTGAGCAAGGGTCGATCCCACGGAGATTGTCGGCTTGAAGCAAGCTATGGTTATCTTGTAAATCTTAGTCAGGATATCAGAAATTATCAGGATTGATTGTGAAAAAGAACAAAAGAACATGAAATGATTACTTGTTTTGCAGTAATGGAGAATAGGTTGAGGTTTTGGAGATGCTCCATCTTCTGAATCTCTGCTTTCCTACTGTCTTCTTCTTCAAACACGCAAGGCTCCTTCCATGGCAAGCTGTATGTAGGGTTTCACCGTTGTCAATGGCTACCTTCCATCCTCTCAGTGAAAATGTTCCTATGCTCTGTCACAGCATGGCTAATCATCTGTCGGTTCTCGGTCAGGCCGGAATAGAATCCAATGATTCTTTTGCGTCTGTCACTAACGCCCCGCCTGCTAGGAGTTTGAAGCACGTCACAGTCATCCAATCATTGAATCCTACTCAGAATACCACAGACAAGGTTTAGACCTTCCGGATTCTCTTGAATGCCGCCATCAGTTCTAGCTTATACCACGAAGATTCCGGTTAAAGAATCCAAGAGATAACTACTTAATCTAAGGTAGAACGGAGGTGGTTTTCAGTCACACGTTCATAGTTGAGAATGATGATGATTGTCACGGATCATCACATTCATCCGGGTTAAGAACAAGTATTATCTTAGAATGGAAGCAAGCATGATTGAATGAGAAACAGTAGTAATTGCATTAATCCATCAAGACACAGCAGAGCTCCTCACCCCAACCATGGGGTTTAGAGACTCATGCCGTGGAAGATACACAAAGAAAACGTGTAAAGTGTCATGAGGTACCCATACAATGTCAAAAGATCCTATTAATAGTGAACTAGTAGCCTAGGGTGTACAGAGATGAGTAAATGACGTAAAAATCCACTTCTGGGCCCACTTGGTGTGTGCTTGGGTTGAGCAATGAAGCATTTTCGTGTAGAGACCTTTTCTGGAGTTAAACGCCAGCTTTCATGCCAGTTTGGGCGTTTAACTCCAAGTTTTATGCCAGTTCCAGCGTTAAACGCTGGAATTTCTGAGGCTGATTTGCCACGCCGGTTTGGGCCATCAAATCTTGGGCAAAGTATAGACTATCATATATTGCTGGAAAGCCCAAGATGTCTACTTTCCAACGCCGTTGAGAGCGCGCCAATTGGGCTTCTGTAGCTCCAGAAAATCCACTTCGAGTGCAGGGAGGTCAGAATCCAACAGCATCTGCAGTCCTCTTCAGTCTCAGAATCAGATTTTTGCTCAGAACCCTCAATTTCAGCCAGAAAATACCTGAAATCACAGAAAAATACACAAACTCATAGTAAAGTCCAGAAAAGTAAATTTTAGCTAAAAACTAATAAAAATATACTAAAAACTAACTAAATCATACTAAAAACATACTAAAAACAATGCCAAAAAGCGTATAAATTATCCGCTCATCACAACACCAAACTTAAATTGTTGCTTGTCCCCAAGCAACTGAAAATCAAAGTAGGATAAAAAGAAGAGAATATACTATAGACTCCAAAATATCAAGGAAACATAGCTCCAATTAGATGAGCGGGACTAGTAGCTTTTTGCCTCCGAACAGTTTTGGCATCTCACTCTATCCCTTGAAGTTCAGAATGATTGGCATTTATAAGAACTCAGAACTCAGATAGTGTTATTGATTCTCTTAGTTGAGTATAATGATTCTTGAACATAGCTAGTGTATGAGTCTTGGCTGTGGCCCAAAGCACTCTGTCTTCCAGTATTACCACCGGATACATACATGCCACAGACACATAATTGGGTGAACCCTTTCAGATTGTGACTCAGCTTTGCTAGAGTCCCCAATTAGAGGTGTCCAGGGTTCTTAAGCACACTCTTTTTGCCTTGGATCACAACTTTATTATTATTTTTTTTCTTTTTCTCTTTCTTTTCTTTTCGTTTTTTTTTTCTTCTTTTTTTTTTGTATTCACTGCTTTTTCTTGCTTCAAGAAACACTTTGATGATTTTTCAGATCCTCAATAACAGTTCTCCTTTTCCATCATTCTTTCAAGAGCCAACAATTTTAACATTCTTAAAACAACAAATTCAAAAGACATATGCACTGTTCAAGCATTCATTCAGAAAACAAAAAGCATTGTCACCACATCAAACTAATTCAACTAGTTTCAAGGATAAATTTCGAAATCCTGTACTTCTTGTTCTTTTGTGATTAAAGCATTTTTCATTTAAGAGAGGTGATGGATTCATAGGACATTCATAGCTTTAAGGCATAAAATTTCAATTATATTAACTATGAATTAAGAACAAGACTCAAAGATAAATATAAGATGAGACAAAAAAATAAAAATAGAGAACAAAACAAAAGAAAAAAAACGCAAAAACATAGGCTCCTAATGATAGAGGTTTTCACAGAGTTAGGACTCAACAACCTTGATTTTGAGAAGTGGATGCTCCCTCAGCTTGAGAGGAGAACTTTTGGCGTTTCATCTCTTGGAGTTCACGCCCCTGCTTCTCTTGTTCCTTCAGCAATTTGCAGAGCATGCAGTTCTGATTCTGCTGTTCTTCCTTTAGTTGCTCCATAGTCTCTTGCAATTTGGTAATAGATGCTTCTAGGCTGGTCCAGTAGTCAATTTTTGGGAATTCAGGGAAGAATTCCTGCGCCCTCCTCTTGATAGAGTTGTCTTGCATTTGTCCTTCCATTGACTTCTTGGTGATTGGGTGTTCAATGGGTATGAACTCATCTACTCCCATCTTCACCCCAGCCTCTTTACAGAGCAAGGAAATCAAGCTTGGGTAAGCTAATTTGGCTTCAGTGGAATTCTTATTTGCAATTGTGTAGATCTCACAAGCAATCACATGATGAACCTCCACTTCTTTTCCAAGCATAATGCAATGAATCATCACTGCTCTCTTGATGGTGACCTCAGAACGGTTGCTAGTGGGCAATATGGAACGCCCAATAAAGTCTAGCCAACCTCTTGCAATTGGTTTGAGGTCTCCCCTCTTGAGTTGGTTTGGGACACCCTTTGAATTGGTTATCCACTTAGTTCCAGGGAGGCATATGTCCTCTAGAACTTGATCCAACCCTTTATCTGCTCTCACCATCCTCCTATTAAAGGATTCAGGATCATCTTGCAGTTGAGGTAGTTTGAAGATTTCTCTTATTTTGTCCAGATGGAAGTACATAACTTTCCCTCTGACCATGGTTCTGTAGGTATGGTAAGCAGTTCCAGTCATTCTCTGCTTATCTGTTAGCCACAGATTTGAGTAGAATTCCTGAACCATGTTCCTTCCAACCTTTATTTCAGGATTGGTTAGAACTTCCCATCCTCTGTTTCGAATTTGCTCTTGGATCCCCGGATATTCATCTTCTTTCAGATCAAATTTTACTTCCGGGATCACTGACCTCAGACCCATTATTTTGTGATAATGGTCTTCATGTTCTTTGGTTAAGAACTTCTCTTGATTCCAAAGATTCTTTGGATTATTCTCTTTCTTTCCTCTTAAATTGGTTTGTTTTCCCTTAGGAGCCATGATCTTGATGAATCTTGGCTTAGTGATCACGGAAAAGCACACCAAACTTAGAGGTTTGCTTGTCCTCAAGCAAAAGAAAGGAAAGAAGAGAGAGAGGAAGAGTAAATTCGAATGGTGTGGTGGAATGAGGGAGGCCAAACGTGTATTTATAAGGTGGGGAGGGGAGTTTTCGAAAAAAAAAAGAGAAATTTGAAAGGAGATTTGAGGAGATATGGAAAGAAATTGAATAAAGGGTGATTTTTTTGAACAAAATTTGGGAATGATTTGAGAGATTTGAAGAGTGATTTTAGATATTTGAAAATTTGAAAGTGAATGATGAGAGATTGAAATGTATTTTTGTAGAAAAGTATGGGTAAGAAAAGGAAAGTTTGAAAAAATTTGATTTGAAAACAAAATTGTGGTCCCCCCACCTTTCTGGCGTTAAACGCCCAGAATGGCACCCATTCTGGCGTTTAACGCCCATTTGGTGCCCCTTTTGGGCGTTTAACGCCCAGCCAGGTGCCCTGGCTGGCGTTAAACGCCAGAAATCCTTTATCACTGGGCGTTTTTCTGAACGCCCAGGATGCTGCACACCTGGCGTTAAACGCCCAGAATGGTGCCCATTCTGGCGTTTAACGCCCAAAATGGCACCATTCCTGGCGTTAAACGCCCAGAATGGGTACCATTCTGGGCGTTTAACGCCCAAAATGCCCCTTACTGGCGTTTTTTCGCCAGTAAGCTTTTTTTCTCTGCTTTTTGAGCTGAATCCTTCTGTAACTCTGTGAATTCCTTCATTTTTGATACTTGCCTCTGTAAGAACAATTCATACAACCTCCTAATGACTGGGTTGTCTCCCAGCAAGCGCTTCTTTACTGTCTTTAGCTGGACCTTTACTGAGAATCACTCAAGTCTCAGTTTTGAGCATTCCTGCTCAAAATTGCCTTCAAGATAATGCTTGATTCTCTGTCCATTAACAATGAACTTTTTGTCAGAATCCATATCCTGAAGCTCAACATATCCATATGGTGATACTCCTGTAATCACATACGGACCCCTCCACCGGGATTTGAGTTTTCCTGGAAACAGTCTGAGCCTAGAGTTGAAGAGCAGAACTTTTTGTCCTGGCTCAAAGACTCTGGTTGACAATTTCTTGTCATGCCATTTCTTTGCCTTTTCCTTATAAATTTTTGCATTTTCAAAGGCATTGAGTCTGAACTCCTCTAGCTCATTTAGCTGGAGCAATCTTTTTTCACCAGCTAACTGAGCATCCATGTTTAGGAATCTGGTTGCCCAGTAGGCTTTATGTTCCAGTTCCACGGGCAGATGACAGGCCTTCCCATACACCAGTTGGTATGGAGAGGTTCCTATAGGAGTCTTGAATGCTGTTTTGTATGCCCACAGAGCATCATCCAAGCTCTTTGCCCAATCCTTTCTTCGGGCTATCACAGTCCGTTCTAGGATTCTTTTTAGCTCTCTGTTAGAGACCTCAGCCTGCCCATTTGTCTGTGGATGATACGGAGTTGCCACTTTGTGGCTAATTCCATATCTAACCATAGCAGAGTATAGCTGTCTATTGCAGAAATGGGTGCCCCCGTCACTGATTAGTACTCTGGGAACACCAAACCTGCTGAAGATGTGTTTCTGGAGGAATTTTAGCACGGTCTTGGTATCATTAGTGGGTGTAGCAATTGCTTCTACCCACTTAGATACATAGTCCACTGCCACCAGAATATAAGTGTTTGAGTATGACGGTGGGAATGGCCCCATGAAGTCAATGCCCCATACATCAAACAACTCTATCTCTAATATCCCTTGTTGAGGCATGGCATATCCGTGAGGCAAGTTACCAGCTCTTTGGCAACTGTCACAGTTACGCACAAACTCTCGGGAATCTTTATAGAGAGTAGGCCAGTAGAAGCCACATTGGAGGACTTTAGTGGCTGTTCGCTCACTTCCAAAATGTCCTCCATATTGTGATCCATGGCAATGCCATAGGATCCTTTGTGCTTCTTCTCTGGGTACACATCTGCGGATCACTCCGTCAGCACATCTCTTAAAGAGATATGGTTCATCCCAGAGGTAGTACTTGGCATCTGAAATTAATTTCGTTTTTTGCACGCTGCTGTACTCCTTGGGTATGAACCTCACAGCTTTATAATTTGCAATATCTGCAAACCATGGAGCTTCCTGAATGGCAAAGAGTTGCTCATCTGGGAAAGTCTCAGAGATCTCAGTAGAAGGGAGGGACGCCCCAGCTACTGGTTCTATCCGGGACAGATGGTCAGCTACTTGGTTCTCTGTCCCTTTTCTGTCTCTTATTTCTATATCAAACTCTTGCAGAAGCAACACCCATCTGATAAGCCTGGGTTTTGAATCCTGCTTTGTGAGTAAGTATTTAAGAGCAGCATGGTCAGTGTACACAACCACTTTGGATCCCACTAGATAGGATCTAAACTTGTCAATGGCATAAATCACTGCAAGTAACTCTTTTTCTGTGGTTGTGTAGTTCTTCTGTGCGTCATTTAGAACACGGCTAGCATAATAAATGACGTGCAGAAGCTTGTTATGCCTCTGTCCCAACACTGCACCAATGGCATGGTCACTGGCATCACACATTAATTCAAATGGCAATGTCCAATCTGGTGCAGAGATGACTGGTGCTGTGACCAGCTTAGCTTTCAGGGTCTCAAATGCCTGCAGACACTGTGTGTCAAACACAAATGGTGTGTCAGCAGCTAACAGGTTACTCAGAGGTTTTGCAATTTTCGAAAAATCCTTTATAAACCTTCTGTAGAATCCTGCATGCCCCAGAAAGCTTCTGATTGCCTTAACATTGGCAGGTGGTGGTAATTTTTCAATTACCTCTACCTTTGCCTTATCCACCTCTATTCCCCTGCTTGAAATCTTGTGCCCAAGGACAATTCCTTCAGTCACCATAAAGTGAAATTTCTCCCAGTTTAAAACCAGGTTAGTCTCTTGGCACCTTTTCAGGACAAGTGCTAAGTGGTTAAGACAGGAGCTGAATGAGTCTCCGTATACTGAGAAGTCATCCATGAAGACTTCCAGAAATTTCTCTACCATATCTGAGAAGATAGAGAGCATGCACCTCTGAAAGGTTGCAGGTGCATTGCACAGACCAAAAGGCATCCTTTTGTAGGCAAACACGCCAGAAGGGCAAGTAAATGCTGTTTTCTCTTGGTCCTGAGGGTCTACTGCAATTTGGTTGTAGCCTGAATAGCCATCCAAAAAGCAGTAATAATCATGACCAGCTAGTCTTTCTAGCATTTGGTCTATGAATGGTAAAGGAAAATGATCCTTTCTGGTGGCTGTATTGAGCCTTCTGTAGTCAATACACATACGCCACCCTGTGACTGTTCTTGTGGGAACCAGTTCATTTTTTTCATTATGAACCACTGTCATGCCTCCCTTTTTGGGGACAACTTGGACAGGGCTCACCCAGGGGCTATCAGAAATAGGATAAATAATCCCAGCCTCTAGTAATTTAGTGACCTCTTTCTGCACCACCTCCTTCATGGCTGGATTTAGCCTCCTCTGTGGTTGGACCACTGGTTTGGCATTATCCTCCAACAGGATTTTGTGCATGCATCTAGCTGGGCTAATGCCTTTAAGGTCACTTATGGACCACCCAAGAGCTGTCTTGTGTGTCCTTAGCACTTGAATCAGTGCTTCCTCTTCCTGTGAATTTAAGGCAGAGCTTATAATCACTGGAAAAGTTTCACCCCCTCCCAGAAATGCATATTTCAGGGATGGTAGTAGTGGTTTAAGTTCAGGTTTGGGAGGGTTATCCTCCTCCTGAGGAATTTTCGAAAATTCCTTTGCTTCCTCTAGTTCTTCTTGATCAGGCTGAGCATCCTTGAAGATGTCTTCAAGCTCTGATTCTAAGCTTTCAGCCATATTGATCTCTTCTACTAGAGAGTCAATAATGTCAGCGCCTGTGCAGTCATTTGGTGTGTCTGGATTCTGCATGGCTTTTACAGCATTTAACTTGAACTCATCCTCATTGACTCTCAAGGTTACTTCCCCTTTTTGTACATCAATGAGAGTTCGTCCAGTTGCTAGGAAAGGTCTTCCTAGAATAAGAGTTGCACTCTTGTGCTCCTCCATTTCCAGCACCACAAAGTCAGTTGGAAAGGCGAATGGCCCAACCTTGACAATCATATCCTCTATTATGCCTGATGGATATTTAATGGAGCCATCAGCAAGTTGGAGGCATATCCGGGTTGGTTTGACTTCTCCAGTCAACCCAAGCTTTCTGATAGTGGATGCAGGTATTAGATTGATGCTTGCTCCAAGATCACATAGGGCTGTCTTGGTGCAAGCACCCTCTAATGTGCATGGTATCATAAAGCTTCCTGGATCTTGAAGCTTTTCTGGTAAGCTCTTTAGTATGACTGCACTGCATTCTTCAGTGAGAAACACTTTTTCAGTTTCTCTCCAATCCTTCTTATGACTTAAGATTTCTTTCATGAACTTAGCATAAGAAGGTATTTGCTCAAGTGCCTCTGCAAACGGAATCTTTATTTCAAGAGTTCTTAGATAGTCTGCAAAGCGGGCAAATTGCTTATCCTGCTCCGCTTGGCGGAGTTTTTGAGGATAAGGCATCTTGGCTTTATATTCTTCAACCTTAGATGCTGCAGGTTTATTCCTTACAGAAGTGGTTGAAGAAGCCTTGTTAGAGGGATTACTGTCAACACTCTCAGGTGTCTGATCATCCCCTGGCGTATGAACGCCAGGATTGGGTGGAAAATGGGCGTTTAACGCCAACTTTTCCCCCTTTTCTGGCGTTTGAACACCAGAACTGGGCAAGGAATGGGCGTTTAACGCCAGCTTTCCTTCCCTCTCTGGCGTTTGAACGCCAATAACATTCCTCTCCGGGCTCTTACTGTCCTCAGAGGGATTTTGAACAGTGGTTTGGTTGTCCCCTGTCAATTGTTCATTGTTTGGCTTTTTGCTACCTTGAGCAGTGTTATTCAGTGTCTTTCCACTCCTCAGTTGAACTGCTTGACATTCCTCTGTTATCTGTTTAGATATTTGCTGTTTTGCTTGATTCAACTGCAGTTCTATGTTCTTGTTAGCAACTTTAGTTTCATAGAGCATCTCTTTAAATTCTGCTAACTGTTCTGTCATCAGGAGCAATTGTTGATTAAGCTCAATCATCTGTTCTTGAGGATTAGTGTCAGTGACTATTGTCATGACCTCCTCTTTTGGAGAGAACGCATTGCTAGAGTACAAATATTGATTTCTAGCAACAATGTCTATAAGCTCTTGAGCTTCTTCAATTGTCTTCCTCATGTGGATAGATCCACCAGCTGAGTGATCTAAAGACATCTGAGCTTTTTCTGTAAGCCCATAGTAGAAGATGTCTAGCTGTACCCAATCTGAAAACTCGGAGGGGCATTTTCTTAGCATACTTCTATACCTCTCCCAGGCATTATAAAGGGATTCATTATCCTCTTGTTTAAAGCCTTGGATATCCAGCCTTAGCTGTGTCATCCTCTTTGGAGGGTAAAAGTGATTCAGGAATTTGTCTGATAACTGTTTCCATGTCTTTATGCTTGCTGTAGGTTGGTTATTTAACCACCTTTTAGCTTGATCTTTTATAGCAAATGGAAACAGTAATAGTCTGTAGACATCCTGATCCACCTCTTTATCATGTACTGTGTCAGCAATTTGTAAGAATTGTGCCAGAAACTCAGTAGGTTCTTCCTGTGGAAGACCGGAATACTGGCAATTTTGCTGCACTATGATAATGAGTTGAGGATTTAGCTCAAAGCTGCTTGCTTTGATGGGAGGTGTACATATGCTACTCCCATATGCAGCTGTAATGGGGTTAGCATATGACCCCAGAGTCCTTTTGGACTGATCAATTCCACTTAGATCCATAATGGATTGCAAATTGATATATTTATCTTTATTATTTTTTTGAATTAAACGAAAAAAATAAAATAAAATAAAAGGAAATTAAGATAAAAATTCGAAAATCAAAAAGAAAATAAGATCAAAGCAAATTGAGAACTGAATCAATTAGTTAATTAAAAAGATTTTGAAAAGAGCAATTAAAAAGATATGATTGAAAAATTTTTACGAAAAAGATTTGATTTTTGAAAAGAGGAAAGAGAAGAACAACAAAATGACACCAAACTTAAAATTTTTAGAAAATCAAACACTAATTTTCGAAAATTTTTTTTAAGGAAAAACACAAAGAGGACACCAAACTTAGAATTTTTAAAGATCAAAAGGAGACTAAAAACATGCAAATTTGAAAATTAAAAGAAAAACAAAAGCATGCAATTGACACCAAACTCAAAATATGAAACTAGACTCAACTAAAAGACTCTAAACCAACAAAAACAAAATAGTCCTAATCTAAGCAACAAGATAAGCCGTCAGTTGTCCAAACTCGAACAATCCCCGACAATGGCGCCAAAAACTTGGTGCACGAAATTGCAATCACACTGTTGCAACTCCGCACAACTAACCAGCAAGTGCACTGGGTCGTCCAAGTAATACCTTACGTGAGCAAGGGTCGATCCCACGGAGATTGTCGGCTTGAAGCAAGCTATGGTTATCTTGTAAATCTTAGTCAGGATATCAGAAATTATCAGGATTGATTGTGAAAAAGAACAAAAGAACATGAAATGATTACTTATTTTGCAGTAATGGAGAATAGGTTGAGGTTTTGGAGATGCTCCATCTTCTGAATCTCTGCTTTCCTACTGTCTTCTTCTTCAAACACGCAAGGCTCCTTCCATGGCAAGCTGTATGTAGGGTTTCACCGTTGTCAATGGCTACCTCCCATCCTCTCAGTGAAAATGTTCCTATGCTCTGTCACAGCATGGCTAATCATCTGTCGGTTCTCGGTCAGGCCGGAATAGAATCCAATGATTCTTTTGCGTCTGTCACTAACGCCCCGCCTGCTAGGAGTTTGAAGCACGTCACAGTCATCCAATCATTGAATCCTACTCAGAATACCACAGACAAGGTTTAGACCTTCCGGATTCTCTTGAATGCCGCCATCAGTTCTAGCTTATACCACGAAGATTCCGGTTAAAGAATCAAAGAGATAACTACTTAATCTAAGGTAGAACGGAGGTGGTTGTCAGTCACACGTTCATAGTTGAGAATGATGATGATTGTCACGGATCATCACATTCATCCGGGTTAAGAACAAGTATTATCTTAGAATGGAAGCAAGCATGATTGAATGAGAAACAGTAGTAATTGCATTAATCCATCAAGACACAGCAGAGCTCCTCACCCCCAACCATGGGGTTTAGAGACTCATGCCGTGGAAGATACACAAAGAAAACGTGTAAAGTGTCATGAGGTACCGATACAATGTCAAAAGATCCTATTAATAGTGAATTAGTAGCCTAGGGTGTACAGAGATGAGTAAATGACGTAAAAATCTACTTCTGGGCCCACTTGGTGTGTGCTTGGGTTGAGCAATGAAGCATTTTCGTGTAGAGACCTTTTCTGGAGTTAAACACCAACTTTCATGCCAGTTTGGGCGTTTAACTCCAAGTTTTATGCCAGTTCCAGCGTTAAACGCTGGAATTTCTGAGGCTGATTTGCCACGCCGGTTTGGGCCATCAAATCTTGGGCAAAGTATGGACTATCATATATTTCTGGAAAGCCCAGAATGTCTACTTTCCAACGCCGTTGAGAGCGCGCCAATTGGGCTTCTGTAGCTCCAGAAAATTCACTTCGAGTGCAGGGAGGTCAGAATCCAACAGCATCTACAGTCCTTTTCAGTCTCAGAATCAGATTTTTGCTCAGAACCCTCAATTTCAGCCAGAAAATATCTGAAATCACAGAAAAACACACAAACTCATAGTAAAGTCCAGAAAAGTGAATTTTAGCTAAAAACTAATAAAAATATACTAAAAACTAACTAAATCATACTAAAAACATACTAAAAACAATGTCAAAAAGCGTATAAATTATCCGCTCATCAGCTTCTCAAACCACAACTGTAGGCAATAAACCTACAGCAACTAAGGTTGAGGAATACAAAGCCAAAATGCCTTATCCTCAGAAACTCCGCCAAGCGGAACAGGATAAGCAATTTGCCCGCTTTGCAGACTATCTCAAGACACTTGAAATAAAGATTCCGTTTGCAGAGGCACTTGAGCAAATACCCTCTTATGCTAAGTTCATGAAAGAAATCTTAAGTCTTAAGAAAGATTGGAGGGAAACTGAAAAAGTTTACCTCACTGAAGAATGCAGTGTAGTCATTCTAAAAAGCTTACCTGAGAAGCTTAAAGATCCCGGAAGCTTTATGATACCATGCACATTAGAGGGTACTTGTACAAAGCAAGCTCTATGTGATCTTGGGGCAAGTATCAACCTAATACCTGCATCTACTATCAAAAAGCTTGGTTTGACTGAAGAAGTCAAACCAACCCAGATATGTCTCCAACTTGCTGATGGCTCCATTAAATACCCATCAAGCGTGATTGAAGACATGATTGTCAAGGTTGGGCCATTTGCCTTTCTTACTGACTTTGTGGTGCTAGAAATGGAGGAGCACAAGAGTGCAACTCTCATTCTAGGAAGACCTTTCCTAGCAACTGGCCGAACCCTTATTGACGTCCAAAAAGGGGAAGTAACCCTGAGAGTCAATGAAGATGAGTTCAAGTTGAATGTTGTCAAAGCTATGCAGCATCTAGACACCCCAAATGACTGCATGAGCATTGATATTATTGACTCTCTGGTAAAAGAGGTCAATATGACTGAGAGTCTCGAATCAGAGCTAGATGATATCTTTAAAGATGTTCAGCCTGATCTGGAGGAATCAGAGAGAATAATAGAACCTCTGAAAATCCCTCAGGAAGAGGAGAAACCTCCTAAACCTGAGCTCAAACCATTACCACCATCCCTGAAATATGCATTCCTGGGAGAAGGTGACACATTTCCTGTAATCATAAGCTCTACCTTAGAACCACAGGAAGAGAAAGCACTAATTCAAGTGCTAAGGACACACAAGACAGCTCTTGGGTGGTCCATCAGTGATCTTAAGGGCATTAGCCCAGCCAGGTGCATGCACAAAATCCTATTGGAGTGTGATGCTAAGCTAGTGGTTCAACCACAGAGGCAGCTAAATCCAGCCATGAAGGAGGTGGTGCAGAAGGAGGTCACTAAATTACTAGAGGCTGGGATTATTTATCCTATTTCTGATAGCCCCTGGGTAAGCCTTGTCCAAGTCGTCCCTAAGAAGGGTGGCATGACAGTGGTTCATAATGAAAAAAAATGAACTAGTTCCTACAAGAACAGTTACAGGGTGGCGTATGTGTATTGATTATAGAAGGCTCAATACAGCTACCAGAAAGGATCATTTTCCTTTACCCTTCATAGACCAGATTCTAGAAAGACTAGCAGGTCATGAATACTACTACTTCCTGGATGGATATTCAGGTTATAATCAAATTGTAGTAGATCCCCAGGATCAAGAGAAAACAACATTCACATGTCCATCTGGAGTATTTACATACAGAAGGATGCCATTTGGTCTGTGCAATGCACCTGCAACCTTTCAAAGGTGCATGCTCTCAATTTTCTCTGATATGGTGGAAAAATTTCTGGAAGTCTTCATGGATGACTTTTCAGTATTTGGAGATTCATTCAGCTCCTGTCTTGACCATCTAGCACTTGTTCTAAAGAGATGCCAAGAGACTAACCTGGTTTTAAACTGGGAGAAATGTCACCTCCGAAGGAATTGTCCTTGAGCACTGATAGCGCGAAATTGTGATCAATACTTTTTCACAACTCAAATAATCCCTAGTAATGGCCCCAAAAACTTGGTGCTCAATACCATGGCATAAACACAACTTCGCACAACTAACCAGCAAGTGTACTGGGTCGTCCAAGTAATAAACCTTACGCGAGTAAGGGTCGATCCCACAGAGATTGTTGGTATGAAGCAAGCTATGGTCACCTTGTAAATCTCAGTCAGGCAAACTCAAATGGGTATAGTGATAAACGCATAAAACATAAAGATAAAGATAGAGATACTTATGTAATTCATTGGTAGGAACTTCAGATAAGCGTATGAAGATGCCTTCCCTTCCGTCTCTCTGCTTTCCTACTGTCTTCATCCAATCCTTCTTACTCCTTTCCATGGCAAGCTTAAGCAAGGGTTTCACCGTTGTCAGTGGCTACCTCCCATCCTCTCAGTGGAAATGTTCAACGCACCCTGTCACGGCACGGCTATCCATCTGTCGGTTCTCAACCAGGCCGGAATAGAATCCAGTGATTCTTTTGCGTCTGTCACTAACGCCCCGCCCTCAGGAGTTTAAAGCACGTCACAGTCATTCAATCATTGAATCCTACTCAGAATACCACAGACAAGGTTAGACCTTCCGGATTCTCTTGAATGCCGCCATCAGTTCTAGCCTATACCACGAAGACTCTGATCTCACGGAATGGCTGGCTCGTTTGTCAGGCGAGCACTCGGTTGTCAGGTGATCAACCATGCATCGTGTATCAGGAATCCAAGAGATATCCACCCAATCGAAGGTAGAACGGAGGTGGTTGTCAGTCACACGTTCATAGGTGAGAATGATGATGAGTGTCACGGATCATCACATTCATCAAGTTGAAGAACAAGTGATATCTTAGAACAAGAACAAGCATAATTGAATAGAAGAACAATAGTAATTGCATTAATACTCGAGGTACAGCAGAGCTCCACACCTTAATCTATGGTGTGTAGAAACTCCACCGTTGAAAATACATAAGAACAAGAGTGATCATTGGCTTCGGTCCCAGAGAGGGAACCAGAAGAACCAAGATGATCTAGAGATCTAAAGTGATCAAAAGATTATAATACAATAGTAAAAGGTCCTACTTATAGAAACTAGTAGCCTAGGGTGTACAGAGATGAGTAAAAGACATAAAAATCCACTTCCGGGCCCACTTGGTGTGTGCTTGGGCTGAGCAATGAAGCATTTTCGTGTAGAGACTCTTCTTGGAGTTAAACGCCAGCTTTTATGCCAGTTTGGGCGTTTAACTCCCATTTTGGTGCCAGTTCCGGCGTTTAACGCTGGAATTCCTGAGGGTGACTTTGAACGCCGGTTTGGGCCATCAAATCTTGGGCAAAGTATGGACTATCATATATTGCTGGAAAGCCCAGGATGTCTACTTTCCAACGCCGTTAAGAGCGCGCCAATTGGGCTTCTGTAGCTCCAGAAAATCCACTTCGAGTGCAGGGAGGTCAGAATCCAACAGCATCTGCAGTCCTTTTTGGTCTCTGAATCAGATTTTTGCTCAGGTCCCTCAATTTCAGCCTGAAAATACCTGAAATCACAGAAAAACACACAAACTCATAGTAAAGTCCAGAAAAGTGAATTTTAACTAAAAACTAATAAAAATATACTAAAAACTAACTAGATCATACTAAAAACATACTAAAAACAGTGCCAAAAAGCGTATAAATCATCCGCTCATCACAACACCAAACTTAAATTGTTGCTTGTCCTCAAGCAACTGAAAATCAAATGAGATAAAAAGAAGAGAATATGCAATGAATTCCAAAAACATCTATGAAGATCAGTATTAATTAGATGAGCGGGGCTTTTAGCTTTTTGCCTCTGAATAGTTTTGGCATCTCACTCTATCCTTTGAAATTCAGAATGATTGGCTTCTTTAGGAACTCAGAATCCAGATAGTGTTATTGATTCTCCTAGTTAAGTATGATGATTCTTGAACATAGCTATTTATTGAGTCTTGGCCGTGGCCCAAAGCACTCTGTTTTCCAGTATTACCACCGGATACATACATGCCACAGACACATAATTGGGTGAACCTTTTCAGATTGTGACTCAGCTTTGCTAGAGTCCCCAATTAGAGGTATCCAGGGTTCTTAAGCACACTCTTTTTGCCTTGGATCACAACTTTATTTTTCTTTTTCTTCTCTCTTTTTTTCGTTTTCTTTTTCTTTCTTTTTTTTTTCGAAATTTTCTCCCCTTTTTTTTTGTATTCATTGCTTTTTCTTGCTTCAAGAATCATTTTTATGATTTTTCAGATCCTCAGTAACATGTCTCCTTTTTCATCATTCTTTCAAGAGCCAACATTCATGAACCACAAATTCAAAAGACATATGCACTGTTTAAGCATACATTCAGAAAACAAAAATATTGCCACCACATCAAAATAATTAAACTGTTATAAAATTCAAAATTCATGCAATTCTACTCTTTTTCAATTAAGAACATATTTTATTTAAGAGAGGTGATGGATTCATAGGACATTCATAACTTTAAGGCATAGACACTAAGACACTAATGATCACAAGACACAAACATAGACAAACATAAGCACTAAAATTCGAAAAACAGAAAAATAAAGAACAAGAAAATTAAAGAACGGGTCCACTTTAGTGATGGCGGCTTGTTCTCCCTCTTGAAGATCCTATGGAGTGCTTGAGCTCCTCAATCTCTCTTCCTTGTCTTTGTTGCTCCTCTCTCATGATTCTTTGATCTTCTCTAATTTCATGGAGGATGATGGAGTGTTCTTGGTGCTCCACCCTTAGTTGTCCCATGTTGGAACTCAATTCTCCTAGGGAGGTGTTTAGTTGCTCCCAATAGTTTTGTGGAGGAAAGTGCATCCCTTGAGGAATCTCAGGGATCTCATGATGAGTGGGGTCTCTTGTGTGCTCCATCCTCTTCTTAGTGATGGGCTTGTCCTCATCAATAGGGATATCTCCCTCTATGTCAACTCCAACTGAATAACAGAGGTGACAAATGAGATGAGGAAAGGCTAACCTTGCCAAGGTAGAGGACTTGTCCGCCACCTTATAGAGTTCTTGAGCTATAACCTCATGAACTTCTATTTCTTCTCCAATCATGATGCTATAAATCATGATAGCCCGGTCTATGGTAACTTCGGATCGGTTGCTAGTGGGAATGATTGAGCGTTGAATAAACTCTAACCATCCTCTAGCTATGGGTTTGAGGTCATGCCTTCTCAATTGAACCGGCTTCCCTCTTGAATCTCTCTTCCATTGGGCGCCCTCTTCACATATGACTGTGAGGACTTGGTCCAACCTTTGATCAAAGTTGACCCTTCTAGTGTAAGGATGTTCATCGCCTTGCATCATAGGCAAGTTGAATGCCAACCTTACATTTTCCGGACTAAAATCCAAGTATTTCCCCCGAACCATAGTAAGCCAATTCTTAGGATCCGGGTTCATACTTTGGTCATGGTTCTTGGTGATCCATGCATTGGCATAGAACTCTTGAACCATTAAGATTCCGACTTGTTGAATGGGGTTGGTAAGAACTTCCCAACCTCTTCTTCGGATCTCATGTCGGATCTCCGGATATTCACTCTTTTTGAGTGAAAAAGGGACCTCGGGGATTACCTTCTTCAAGGCCACAACTTCATAGAAGTGGTCTTGATGCACCCTTGAGATGAATCTCTCCATCTCCCATGACTCGGACGTAGAAGCTTTTGCCTTCCCTTTCCTCTTTCTAGAGGTTTCTCCGGCCTTGGATGCCATAAATGGTTATGGAAAAACAAAAAGCAATACTTTTACCACACCAAACTTAAAAGGTTTGCTCGTCCTCGAGCAAAAGAAGAAAGAAGAGAGTAGAAGAAGAAGAAATGAGGAAGAAGGGAATGGCTTTGTGTTTGGCCAAAAGGGGAAGAAGTAGTGTTTAGGTTGTGTGAAAAAGAAGGAGTGAAGATGGGTTTATATAGGAGTGGGGAGAGGGGTAAGGTTCGGTCAAGTGAGGGTGGGTTTGGGTGGGGAAGTGGTTTGAATTTGAATGGTGGGGTAGGTGGGGTTTTATGAAGGATGGATGTGAGTGGTGAAGAGAAAGATGGGATTTGATAGGTGAAGGGTTTTTGGGGAAGAGGTGTTGAGGTGATTGGTGAATGGGTGAAGAAGAAGAGAGAGTGGTGGGGTAGGTGGGGATCCTGTGGGGTCCACAGATCCTGAGGTGTCAAGGAAAAGTCATCCCTGCACCAAATGGCAAGCAAAATTGCGTTTTTAGCCATTTCTGGCGTTAAACGCCAGGCTGGTGCCTATTTCTGGCGTTTAACGCCAGCTTCTTGCCCTTTTCTGGCGTTTAACGCCAGTCTGGTGCCCCTTTCTGGCGTTAAACGCCCAGAATGGTGCCAGACTGGGCGTTAAACGCCCAGCAGCTAACCTTACTGGCGTTTAAACGCCAGTAGGTGCGTCCTCCAGGGTGTGCTGTTTTTCTTCCTGTTTTTCATTATGTTTTTGCTTTTTTCATTGATTTTGTGACTTCTCATGATCATCAACCTACAAAAAACATAAAATAACAAAAGAAAATAGTTAATTATAAAACATTGGGTTGCCTCCCAACAAGCGCTTCTTTAATGTCATTAGCTTGACAGAGGACTCTCATGGAGCCTCAGAAATGCTCAGAGCTATGTTGGAACCTCCCAACACCAAACTTAGAGTTTGAATGTGGGGGTTCAACACCAAACTTAGAAGTTGGTTGTGGCCTCCCAACACCAAACTTAGAGTTTGACTGTGGGGGCTCTATTTGGCTCTGTTTTGAGGGAAGCTCTTCATGCTTCCTCTCCATGATGATAGAGGGATATCCTTGAGTCTTAAACACCAAGGATTCTTCATTCACTTGAATGATCAACTCTCCTCTATCAACATCAATCACAGCCTTTGCTGTGGCTAGGAAGGGTCTGCCAAGGATGATGGATTCATCCATGCACTTCCCAGTCTCTAGGACTATGAAATCAGTAGGGATGTAATGGTCTTCAACTTTAACCAGAACATCCTCTACAAGTCCATAGGCTTGTTTTCTTGAATTGTCTGCCATCTCTAGTGAGATTTTTGCAGCTTGCACCTCAGAGATCCCTAACTTCTCCATTACAGAGAGAGGCATGAGGTTTACACTTGACCCTAAGTCACACAAGGCCTTCTTGAAGGTCATGGTGCCTATGGTACAAGGTATTGAAAACTTCCCAGGATCCTGTCTCTTTTGAGGCAGTTTCTGCCTAGACAAGTCATCTAGTTCCTTGGTGAGCAAAGGGGGTTCATCCTCCCAAGTCTCATTTCCAAATAACTTGTCATTTAGCTTCATGATTGCTCCAAGGTATTTAGCAACTTGCTCTTCAGTGACATACTCATCCTCTTCAGAGGAAGAATACTCATCAGAGCTCATGAATGGCAGAAGTAAGTCTAATGGAATCTCTATGGTCTCATTTTGAGCCTCAGATTCCCAGGGTTCCTCTTGGGGGAACTCATTGGAGGCCAGTGGACGTCCATTGAGTCCTTCCTCAGTGGCGTTCACTGCCTCTCCTTCCTCCCAAAATTCGGCCATGTTGATGGCCTTGCACTCTCCTTTTGGATTTTCTTCTGTATTGCTTGGGAGAGTACTAGGGGGGAGTTCAGAAATTTTCTTGCTCAGCTGACCCACTTGTGCCTCCAAGTTTCTAATGGAGGACCTTGTTTCAGTCATGAAACTTTGAGTGGTTTTGATTAGATCAGAGACCATGGTTGCTAAGTCAGAGTTATTCTGCTTAGAACTCTCTGTCTGTTGCTGAGAAGATGATGGAAAAGGTTTGCTATTGCTAAACCTGTTTCTTCCACCATTATTATTGTTTAAACCTTGTTGAGGTCTCTGTTGATCCTTCCATGAAAAATTTGGATGATTTCTCCATGAAGGATTATAGCTGTTTCCATAGGGTTCTCCCATGTAATTCACCTCTTCCATTGAAGGGTTCTCAGGATCATAAGCTTCTTCCTCAGATGAAGCTTCCTTAGTACTGCTTGGTGCATTTTGCATTCCAGACAGACTTTGAGAAATCATATTGACTTGTTGAGTCAATATTTTATTCTGAGCCAATATGGCATTCAGGGTGTCAATCTCAAGAACTCCTTTCTTCTGACTAGTCCCATTGTTCACAGGATTCCTTTCAGAAGTGTACATGAATTGGTTATTTGCAACCATTTCAATCAGCTCTTGAGCTTCTGTAGGCGTCTTCTTCAGATGAAGAGAGCCTCCTGTAGAGCTATCCAAAGACATTTTGGATAGTTCAGAGAGACCATCATAGAAAATACCTATGATGCTCCATTCAGAAAGCATATCAGATGGACACTTTCTGATTAATTGTTTGTATCTTTCCCAAGCTTCATAGAGGGATTCTCCTTCCTTCTGTCTGAAGGTTTGGACTTCCACTCTAAGCTTACTCAATTTTTGAGGTGGAAAGAACTTTGCCAAGAAGGCATTGACTAGCTTTTCCCAAGAGTCCAGGCTTTCTTTAGGTTGAGAGTCCAACCATGTCCTAGCTCTGTCTCTTACAGCAAAAGGGAATAGCATAAGTCTGTAGACTTCAGGGTCAACCCCATTAGTCTTGACAGTGTCACAGATTTGCAAGAATTCAGCTAAGAACTGATGAGGATCTTCCAATGGAAGTCCATGGAACTTGCAATTCTGTTGCATTAGAGAAACTAATTGAGGCTTAAGCTCAAAGTTGTTTGCTCCAATGGCAGGGATATAGATGCTTCTCCCATAGAAGTCGGGAGTAGGTGCAGTAAAGTCACCCAGCACCTTCCTTGCATTGTTGGCATTGTTGTTTTCGGCTGCCATGAGTTCTTCTTCTTTGAAGAATTCGGTCAGGTCCTTCACAGAGAGTTGTGCCTTAGCTTCTCTTAGCTTTCGCTTCAAGGTCCTTTCAGGTTCAGGATCAGCCTCAACAAGAATGCCTTTGTCTCTGCTCTTGCTCATATGAAAGAGAAGAGAACAAGAAACTATGGAATCCTCTATATCACAGTATAGAGATTCCTTGAGGTGTCAGAGGAAAAGAAAATGGAAGGCAGAAGTAGAAAATTCGAACTTATCAAGAAAGATGGAGTTCGAATTTTGCATTAAGGTATAGTGTTAGTCCATAAATAGAAGGATGTGAGAAGAAGGGAAATGATTTTCGAAAATTAAGTAAGAAATTTTGAAAACATTTTGAAAAACACTAATTAATTTTCGAAAACCAAGAGTGGGAAAGAAGTAAAGTGATTTTTGAAAAAGATTTTGAAATTAAAAGTTAAAAAGATTTGATTGAAAACTATTTTGAAAAAGATGTGGTTAAGAAGATATGATTGGTTTTAAAAAGATGTGATTGAGAATATATGATTTGAAAAACATTTTAAAAAGATGTGATTTTGAAAATTAATAACTTGCCTAACAAGAAAAGATATGATTCAAACATTAAACCTTTCTCAACAGAAAAGGCAACATACTTGAAATGTTGAATCAAATCATTAATTGATAGCAAGTATCTTTGAAAAAGGAAAGAAATTAATTTTGAAAACATATGATTGAAAAGATATGATTTGAAAAAGATTTGATCTTGAAAAACTTTGAAAACTTAGAAAAACATTGATTTGAAAACAAAATCTTCCCTCTTGTGCCATCCTGGCGTTAAACGCCCAGAATGGTGCACATTCTGGCGTTTAATGCCCAAAACTATACCCTTTTGGGCGATAAACGCCCAACCAGGTACCCTGGCTGGCGTTTAAACGCCAGTCTGTCCTTCTTCACTGGGCGTTTTGAACGTCTAGCTTTTTCTGTGCAATTCCTCTGCAGTGTGTTCTGAATCTTCAATTCTCTGTATTATTGACTTGAAAGGACACAAATTAAAAATATTTTTGGATTTTTAATAATAAGGAATAATCAAAATGCAACTAAAATCAAATAACAATGCATGCAAGACACCAAACTTAGCAGTTTGTATACTGCTGACACTAATGAGAATGCATATGAGACACATAAACACTCAAGTCAAAAGAATTTAAAGATCAGAGTAAGAAATCATCAAGAATTACTTGAAGATCCTTAAGACACATGAATGGATGCATGTAATTGACACCAAACTTAAAATGAAACACTAGACTCAAGCAAGAAATATTTTTGGATTTTATGATTTTGTAATATTTTTTTGTGTTTTTCGAAAATTAAGTGGAAAAAGGTATCAAAATTCTTAATGAGAATTCCAGGAATCATGCAATGTTAGTCTAAAGCTTTAGTCTAAAGAAATTAGACATGGCTAAACAAGCTTCAGCAGGACATTGCATTCAAGAGCTAAATTGATGAAAATCAATCAGCTTTGGTGATGATAAGAACGTCACCTTGAAACACTAGAATTCATTCTTAAGAACTCTGAAAAAATACCTAATCTAAGCAACAAGATGAACCGTCAGTTGTCCATACTCGAACAATCCCCGGCAACGGCGCCAAAAACTTGATAGCGCGAAATTGTGATCAATACTTTTTCACAACTCAAATAATCCCTAGTAATGGCCCCAAAAACTTGGTGCTCAATACCATGGCATAAACACAACTTCGCACAACTAACCAGCAAGTGTACTGGGTCGTCCAAGTAATAAACCTTACACGAGTAAGGGTCGATCCCACAGAGATTGTTGGTATGAAGCAAGCTATGGTCACCTTGTAAATCTCAGTCAGGCAAACTCAAATGGGTATAGTGATAAACGCATAAAACATAAAGATAAAGATAGAGATACTTATGTAATTCATTGGTAGGAACTTCAGATAAGCGTATGAAGATGCCTTCCCTTCCGTCTCTCTGCTTTCCTACTGTCTTCATCCAATCCTTCTTACTCCTTTCCATGGCAAGCTTAAGCAAGGGTTTCACCGTTGTCAGTGGCTACCTCCCATCCTCTCAGTGGAAATGTTCAACGCACCCTGTCACGGCACGGCTATCCATCTGTCGGTTCTCAATCAGGCCGGAATAGAATCCAGTGATTCTTTTGCGTCTGTCACTAATGCCCCGCCCTCAGGAGTTTGAAGCATGTCACAGTCATTCAATCATTGAATCCTACTCAGAATACCACAGACAAGGTTAGACCTTCCGGATTCTCTTGAATGCCGCCATCAGTTCTAGCCTATACCACGAAGACTCTGATCTCACGGAATGGCTGGCTCGTTTGTCAGGCGAGCACTCGGTTGTCAGGCGATCAACCATGCATCGTGTATCAGGAATCCAAGAGATGTCCACCCAATCGAAGGTAGAACGGAGGTGGTTGTCAGTCACACGTTCATAGGTGAGAATGATGATGAGTGTCACGGATCATCACATTCATCAAGTTGAAGAACAAGTGATATCTTAGAACAAGAACAAGCGGAATTGAATAGAAGAACAATAGTAATTGCATTAATACTCGAGGTACAACAGAGCTCCACACCTTAATCTATGGTGTGTAGAAACTCCACCGTTGAAAATACATAAGAACAAGAGTGATCATTGGCTTCGGTCCCAGAGAGGGAACCAGAAGAACCAAGATGATCTAGAGATCTAAAGTGATCAAAAGATTATAATACAATAGTAAAAGGTCCTACTTATAGAAACTAGTAGCCTAGGGTGTACAGAGATGAGTAAAAGACATAAAAATCCACTTCCGGGCCCACTTGGTGTGTGCTTGGGCTGAGCAATGAAGCATTTTCGTGTAGAGACTCTTCTTGGAGTTAAACGCCAGCTTTTATGCCAGTTTGGGCGTTTAACTCCCATTTTGGTGCCAGTTCCGGCGTTTAACGCTGGAATTCCTGAGGGTGACTTGGAACGCCGGTTTGGGCCATCAAATCTTGGGCAAAGTATGGACTATCATATATTGCTGGAAAGCCCAGGATGTCTACTTTCCAACGCCGTTAAGAGCGCGCCAATTGGGTGTCTGTAGCTCCAGAAAATCCACTTCGAGTGCAGGGAGGTCAGAATCCAACAGCATCTGCAGTCCTTTTTGGTCTCTGAATCAGATTTTTGCTCAGGTCCCTCAATTTCAGCCTGAAAATACCTGAAATCACAGAAAAACACACAAACTCATAGTAAAGTCCAGAAAAGTGAATTTTAACTAAAAACTAATAAAAATATACTAAAAACTAACTAAATCATACTAAAAACAGTGCCAAAAAGCGTATAAATCATCCGCTCATCAAGCACAAAATTTCGAACAAGGGAATAGAAGTGAATCAAGCTAAGGTAGAGGTAATTGAAAAATTACCACCACCTGCCAATGTTAAGGCAATCAAAAGCTTTCTGGGGCATGCAGAATTTTATAAAGGATTTTTCAAAAATTGCCAAACTTCTGAGTAATCTGCTAGCTGCTGACACGCCATTTATCTTTGATAAAGAGTGTCTGCAGGCATTTTAAACTCTGAAAGCTAAGCTGGTCACAGCACCAGTCATCTCTGCACCAGACTGGACATTACCATTTGAATTAATGTGTGATGCCAGTGACCATGCCATTGGTGCATTGTTGGGACAAAGGCATGACAAGCTTCTGCATGTCATTTATTATGCCAGTCGTGTTCTAAATGACGCACAGAAGAACTACACAACCATAGAAAAAGAGTTACTTGTAGTGGTTTACGCCATTGACAAGTTCATATCTTATTTAGTAGGATCAAAAGTGATTGTGTACACTGACCATGCTACTCTTAAATATCTACTCACAAAGCAGGATTCAAAACTCAGACTCATAAGATGGGTGTTGCTTCTGCAAGAGTTTGATATAGAAATAAGAGACAGAAAAGGGATAGAGAATCAAGTAGCAGATCACCTGTCCCGAATAGAACCAGTAGAAGGGGCGTCCCTCCCTCTTACTGAGATCTCTGAAAACTTTCCAGATGAGTAACTCTTTGCCATCCAGGAGGTGCCATGGTTTGCAGACATTGCAAACTACAAGGCAGTAAGATTCATACCCAAAGAGTACAGTAGGCAGCAATCAAAGAAGTTGATCACGGATGCAAAGTACTAGCTTTGGGATGAACCATATCTCTTCAAAAGATGTGCAGTTGGAATAATTCGTATATGTGTGCCTAAAGAAGAAGCACAGAAGATCATCTGGCACTGCCATGGATCACAGTATGGAGGACATTTTGGAAGTGAGCGAACAACCACAAGAGTCCTCCAATGTGGTTTCTACTGGCCTACTATCTATAAAGATTCTCGAGTGTTTGTACTTAATTGTGACAGTTGCCAAAGATCTGGCAATCCACCTTACAGTTATGCCATGCCTCAATAAAGGATCTTGGAGATTGAGTTGTTTGATGTATTGACTTCATGGGGCCTTTCCCAACATCATACTCAAACACTTATATTCTGGTGGTAGTGGATTATGTATCCAAATGGGTGGAAGCTATTGCAACACCCACTAATGACACCAAGACAGTGCTAAAATTCCTCCAGAAACACATCTTCAGCAGATTTGGTACCCCTAGAGTATTAATCAGTGATGGGGACACTCATTTTTGCAATAAACACTTTACTTTGCTTTGGTTCGATATGGAGTTAGCCACAGGGTAGCCACTCCATATCATCCACAGACAAATGGGCAAGCTGAAGTCTCTAATAGAGAACTTAAAAGAATCCTAGAACGGACTGTGATTAACCGTAGAAGGGATTGGGCAAGAAGCTTGGATGATGCTCTGTGGGCATACAGAACAGCATTCAAGACTCCTATAGGAACTTCTCCATACCAGCTCGTGTATGGAAAAGCCTGTCACTTGCTAGTGGAACTGGAACATAAGGCATACTGGGCAACCAGATTCCTAAACCTTGATGCCAAGTTAGCTGGAGAACAATGATTGCTCCAGTTAAATGAGCTAGAGGAATTTAGACTCAATGCTTTCAAGAATGCAAAAATTTACAAAGAGAAAGCAAAAAGATGGCATGACAAGAAGCTGTCATCCAGAGTCTTTGAGCTAGGGCAGAAAGTTCTGCTATTTAATTATAGGTTCAAATTATTCCCCGGAAAATTGAAGTCCCGGTGGAGAGGTCCATATGTGATTACAAGTGTGTCACCATATGGATACGTAGAGCTTCAGGATAATGATTCTAACAAAAAGTTCATTGTTAATGGACAGAGAGTCAAACATTATCTTGAGAGCAATTTTGAGCAAGAATGCTCAAAACTGAGACTTGACTAAAGCTCAGTAATAGTCTAGTTAAAGACAATAAAGAAGCGCTTGTTGGGAGGCAACCTAGCCATTTACAAGGCTTATTTGTTAATTAATTGATTTTTACAGGTTTATGTCAATTATCTTCAAGGTAAAATAGCAATTGCTTGAGTTTACAGAGTTACAGAAGGATTCAGAGGATAAAACAGCAAAAAGAAGGCAGCTAGTGTGAAAAAAGCCAGTAAGAGCTATTTTGGGCGCTGAACGCCCAAAAGAAGCACTCACTGGGCGTTCAACGCCAGTAAGGATAGCCATCTGGGCGTTGAACGCCAGAAAGAAGCATCTTCTGGGCGTTGGACGCCAGAAAGAAGCACCTTCTGGGCGTTCAACGCTAGATTTATAGCGTCCTGGGCGTTTAGAAAAATGCCCAGTGACAAAGGAGTTCTTGGCGTTCAACGCCAGCTAGAAGCAACAACTGGGCGTTGAATGCCCAGAAGAAGCTTCAAACGGACGTTAAATGCCCAAAACATGCAGCATTTGGGCGTTTAACGCCAGGATGGTGGGGATGAGGTAAATTCATTTTTACTTCACAATTTTTTTAATTTTTTATGTTTCAATTCATGATTTCTTGCATAAACATGTTACAAACTCTCATTCTTTATTTCCAAACATTTTAATCCTAATTTCAAAAATCCCTTTTTCAAAAATTTCAAATGTATCTTAATCCATAAACACAAATCTTTTTCCAATCCAATCCAACTATTTTTCAAATTTTTCAATACTCAATTATCTTTTAAAATCTTTTTCAAAATAAAAATTCAGATTTATCTTTTCCAAATATCATTCACAACATTTTATTTTTCAATTATATCTTTTTCTTATTATATTTATCTTTTATAAATCATATCTTTTATCTTATCTTTTTAAAATTTTTGAAAACCCCACCCCCTCCCTTTTAAATCCACATTCGGCCTCCCTCCTCTCATCCACCATTCGACACTAGCTCTCCTTTTATCCCTCTCCTTTCTTTTCTTTTGCTTGAGGACAAGCAAACCTCTAAGTTTGGTGTGTTTATCCATGATCACTAAACCATACCCACTAAGATCATGGCTCCTAAAGGAAAACAACCCACTCCAAGAGGCAAGAAAGAGAGTATTCCAAAACCACTTTGGAATCAAGGGAAGTTATTAACCAAAGAACATTCAGACCATTACTACAAAATAATGGGTCTAAGATCAGTGATCCCGGAAGTCAAATTCGATTTGAAAGAAGATGAATATCCGGAGATCCAAGAATAAATTTGAAACAGGAACTGGGAAATCCTAGCTAATCCTGAAACCAAAGTGGGAAGGAATATGGTTCAGGAGTTCTACGCTAATCTGTGGCAAATAGACAGGCAGAGAATATCTGGAACTGTCCTCTATGACTATCGGACCTTGGTCAGAGGAAAGATTGTTCACATCCACCCTGACAAAATTAGGGAGATCTTTAAGCTACCTCAGCTGAAAGATGACCCAGACTCCTTTAATAGGAGAATGATGAGAACAAACAAGGGTCTGGACAAGATTCTAGAGGACATATGCATCCCTGGAGTTAGGTGGACCACCAGCACCAAGGGCGTCCCAAATCAACTCAAGAGAGAAGATCTCAAACCAGTCGCCAGAGGATGGCTGGACTTCATTGGGCGTTCTATATTGCCCACTAGCAACCGTTCTGAAGTCATCGTTAAAAGAGCAGTGATGATCCATTGCATTATGTTGGGAAAAGAAGTGGAAGTTCATCAACTGATTTCATGTGAACTTTACATAATTGCAAACAAGAACTCCAAAGATGCCAAGTTGGCTTATCCAAGCTTAATTTCTATGCTCTGCAAAGATGCTGGAGTGAGGATGGGAATAACTGAGTATATCTCAGTTGAGCGGCCAATCACTAAAACCACAATGGGAAAACAACAAGTGCAGGATGACCCCATCAAGAGGAGAGCACAGGAATTTCTCCCGGAAATCCCTCAATTTGAATATTGGGAATATCTTGAAGCATCTGTTACCAAGTTGCAAGAAGCTCTGGACCAAATAAAGGAAGAACAGAATAATCAAAATACCATGCTTTGCAAATTGCTTAGGGAACAAGAAGAGCAAGGGCGTGACTTAAGGGAACTGAAGCGTCAGAAATTATCTCTTGAAGGACCAAGCACCCCACAGACTAGAGGAACATCCACTTCCCAAAATAAAGGTTGTTGAGTTCTAATTTTAGCTTTAACTCTGTGATAGTCGTTATTATAGGAATTTACCTTAGAAATTATATATAAGTAGTAGTAATTAGCATATCTATTTTGATTTTATTTTCAATTAAGTCATAATCTATTTTTCTCATCATCATCAAACATGAATAAAATTGTAGATTTTTAGAATAAAGAGGCAATTTGTATTTTTTGAGTATTTAATAAGGAAAATTCTAATTAATTATATGTGGTGGTAATACTTTTTGTCTTCTGAATGAATGCTTGAACAGTGCATATTTTTATCTTGAATTTTATGAATGTTAAAATTATTGGCTCCTGAAAGAATGATGAACAAGAGAAATATTATTGCTGATCCGAAAAATCATGAAATTGATTCTTGAAGCAAGAAAAAGCAATGAAAAAATTTTTTTACAAGGAATCATTGGATAAAGAAAAAGAAAAAGCCAATAACACTTAAAACCAAAAGGCAAGGGTGAAAAGGATCCAAGGCTTTGAGAATTAATGGATAGGAGGGCCCAAGGAAGTAAATCCAGGCCTAAGCGGCTAAATCAAGCTATCCCTAACCATGTGCTTGTGGCATGCAGGTCCAAGTGAAAAACTTGAGACTGAGTGGTTAAAGTCGTGATCCAAAGCAAAAGAGTGTGCTTAAGAACTCTGGACACCTCTAATTGGGGACTTTAGCAAAGCTAAGTCACAATCTAAAAAGGTTCACCCAGTTATGTGTCTGTGGCATTTATGTATCCGGTGGTAATACTGGAAAACAAAGTGCTTAGGGCCACGGCCAAGACTCATGAAGTAGCTGTGTTCAAGAATCAACATACTAAACTAGGAGAATTAATAATACTATCTGAATTCTGAGTTCCTATGGATGCCAATCATTCTAAATTTCAAAGGATAAAGTGAGATGCCAAAACTGTTTGGGAGCAAAAAGCTACTAGTCCCGCTCATCTAATTAGAATCTAAGCTTCTCTTAAAACTCTGAGATATTATTGCTTCTTGATTTCTTTTTATCCTATTTTATTTATCTAGTTGCTTGAGGACAAGCAACAGTTTAAGTTTGGTGTTGTGATGAGCGGATATTTTATACGCCTTTTGGGGGTAATTTCATGTAGATTTTAGTATGTTTTAGTTAGTTTTTAGTAGATTTTTATTAGTTTTTAGGCAAAAATCATATTTCTGGACTTTACTATGAGTTTGTGTATTTTTCTGTGATTTCAGGTATTTTCTGGCTGAAATTGAGGGAGCTGAGCAAAAATCTGATTCAGGCTGAAAAAGGACTGCTGATGCTGTTGGATTCTGACCTCTCTGCACTCGGAATAGATTTTTTGGAGCTACAGGAGTCCAATTGGTGTGCTCTCAATTGGGTTAGAAAGTAGACAACCAGGGCTTTCCATCAATATATAATAGTTCAGACTTTACACGAAAATAGATGACGTAAACTGGCGTTCAACGCCAGTTCCATGTTGTAGTCTGGCGTTCAACGCCAGAAACAGCTTACAAGTTGGAGTTCAGTGCCAGAAACAGGTTACAACCTGGCGTTCAACTCCAGAAACAGCCCAGGCACGTGAGAGGCTTAAGTCTCAGCCCCAGCACACACCAAGTGGGCCCCAAAAGAGGATTTCTTCACTATCCATCTTAGTTTACTCATTTTCTGTAAACCTAGGTTACTAGTTTAGTATTTAAACAACCTTTAGAGACTTATTTTGTATCTCATGACATTTTTAGATCTCAATTTTATACTCTTTGATGGCATGAGTCTCTAAACTCCATTGTTGGGGGTGAGGAGCTCTGCAGCATCTCGATGAATTAATGCAATTATCTCTGTTTTCCATTCAAACACGCTTGTTCCTATCTAAGATGTTCATTCGCGCTTCACCATGAAGAAGGTGATAATCCATGACACTCATCACCTTCCTCAATCCATGAACGTGTGCCTGACAACCACCTCCGTTCTACATTAGATTGAATGAGTATCTCTTAGATTCCTTAATCAGAATCTTCGTGGTATAAGCAAGAATTGATGGCTGCATTCATGAGAATCCGGAAAGTCTAAACCTTGTCTGTGGTATTCCGAGAAGGATTCAATGATTAAATGGCTGTGACGAGCTTTAAACTCGTGATTGTTGGACGTAGTGACAGACGCAAAAGAATCAATGGATTCTATTCCGACATGATCAAGAACCAACAGATGATTAGTCATGCTGTAACAGAGCATTTGGACCATTTTCACTGAGAGAATGGGAAGTAGCTATTGACAACGGTGACACCCTACATACAGCTTGCCATGGAAGGAGCCTTGCGTGTGTGAAGAAGAGTACAAGAGAAAAGCTGAAATAAAGAGGACAAAGCATCTCCAAAACTCCAACATATTCTCCATTATTGAGTAACAATTACTTATTCCAAACACTTTCACTTTTTACAATTAAATTCAAAAAACCTTATTGGCATCCTGACTAAGATTAATAAGATAACCATAGCTTGCTTCATACCATCAATCTCCGTGGGATCGACCCTTACTCACGTAAGGTATTACTTGGACGACCCAGTGCACTTACTGGTTAGTTGTGCGGATTGCAAATGTGTGATTGCAATTTCGTGCACCATAACTCTCTGTTTCTTTTCTTCAATGTTGCGAAGTCACTATGACGCGAGCGCGTCAACGATGCTGGCACGTCGCATGCCTTAACCCCCTATATTTTTTATAGATGCAATATACAATATGCAGATGAGATGCAAAATATAGGCATTAGTACTGAGAAGAGTTATTGACGAAGGAAGGTAAGAAGAGGGGAAGGAACAATCATACCATGGTGGGTTGTCTCCCACCCAGCACTTTGCTTTAACGTCCTTAAGTTGGACGCTCCACTAGCTCAGTCTTCTACTGTGGATGGATCTTCCAAGAGGAAGATCTCTAGTTCCTAGTTTTTCGCCATCTTTTCGCCATGGAATAACTTCAAGCGATGTCCATTGACTTTGATAAGTTCAGAGCTTGAAGGATGGCTCAAGTGAAAGACTCCATATGGTTCCACCCTCTCTACTCGATAGGGGCCATCCCATCTGGATCTCAGCTTGCCTGGCATGAGCCACATTCTGGAGTTGTAAAGTAGGACTAAGTCCCCAGGTTGGAATTCTCTTCTCTTGATGATCTTGTCATGCACAACCTTCACTTTCTCCTTATACAGCCTGGAGTTTTCATAAGCTTCTAGGCGGAAGTTTTCTAATTCTTGCAGTTGCAACTTCCGTTCAGTTCTGGCTCTCTCATAGTCCATGTTGAATTCCTTTACCGCCCAGAAGGCTTTGTGTTCCAACTCAACTGGGAGATGATAGGCCTTTCCATAAACCAAGCGGAAAGGACTCATCCCAATCGGTGTCTTGTATGCTGTCCGATATGCCCAAAGCGCGTCTTAGAGCCTGGTGCTCTAGTCCTTTCTATGAGGCTTGACAATCTTTTGCAGTATACACTTTATCTGTCTGTTAGACACCTCTGCTTGCCCATTAGTCTGGGGGTGATAGATTGTTGATACTTTATGAATTATCCCATGCCTCTTTAGTAAACCTGTTAGTCTCCTGTTACAAAAGTGAGTGCCTTGATCGCTCACGATTGCTCGTGGTGATCCAAAGCGACAAATAATATGGTTTCTAACAAAGGAAACAACAGTGTTAGCATCATCAGTATAGGTAGGAATTGCTTCCACCCATTTAGAAACATAATCTACAGTTAATAGTATATAAAGGTAGCCATTAGAATTTGGAAATAGACCCATGAAGTCAATGCCCCAAACATAAAAAATTTCACAGAAAAGCATAATTTGTTGAGGCATTTCATCCCTCTGGGATATATTACCAAATCTTTGGCACGGAGGACAAGATTTACAAAGGTCAGCAGCATCTTAAAAAGAGTAGGCCACCAGAATCCACAATCTAAAACTTTTCTAGCAGTTCGTTGAGGGCCAAAATGTCCTCCACTCTCAGATTAGTGGCAGATTTCTAAAATGGACTGGAATTCTGATTGAGGTACACACCGTCTAATTACCTGGTCAGCACCACACCTCCATAGATATGGGTCATCCCATACATAGTATTTGGACTCGCTTTTCAGCTTGTCTCTCTGATACTTAGTGAAATCGGGAGGAAAAGTATGGCTAACTAGATAATTAGCTATAGGTGCATATCAAGGAACTACATCAGATACTACCTGTAAGCTATCAAATGGGAAATTATCATTGATAGGAATGGAGTCATCTTTAATGTGCTCGAGGTGACTCAAGTGGTCAGCCACTAAATTTTGGTTACCATTCCTATCTTTAATTTCCAGATCAAATTCTTGCAGCAGTAGCATCCAACGTATTAGCCTTGGTTTAGACTCCTTTTTAGCTAATAAATATTTTAGAGTTGCATGGTCTGAGTACACTACTACCTTAGTACCAAGTAAATAGGTTCGGAATTTATCCAGAGAAAAAACAATAGCTAGAAGCTCTTTTTCAGTAGTTGTGTAATTAGATTGAGAAGCATCTAAAGTCTTAGATGCATAAGCAATTACAAAAGGATCGTTACCTTCATGTTGAGCCAATGTTGCTCCTACTGCATGATTGGAGGCGTCACACATGATTTCAAATGGTTGACTCCATTCTGGTCCCCTCACAATCGGAGCTTGATTTAGGGCAGTCTTCAGTTTATCAAACGCTTATTTGCAATCCTCACTAAACTCGAACTCAATGTCTTTCTGCAGTAGTCTGGATAAGGGTAGTGCTACCTTACTGAAGTCCTTAATGAATCCCATGTAAAAACATGCATGGCTAAGTAACGAACGGACTTCCCTCACAGAGGAGGGGTAAGGTAAACTAGAAATAACATCCACCTTTGTTGGGTCTACAGAGATACCAGTATCAGAAACAACATGTCCTAGAACAATACCTTATTTTACCATAAAATGACACTTTTCAAAATTTAAAACAAGGTTTGAACTAACACACCTGTCTAATACTTTAGATAAACTATCCAAGCGAAGGTTAAATGAATCACCATAAACGCTAAAGTCATCCATAAAAACTTCCATACAAGTCTCAATAAGATCAGAGAAAAGACTCATCATACACCTTTGGAAAGTAGCTGGTGCATTGCATAAGTCAAAGGGCATTCTTTTATAAGCATAAGTCCCAAAAGGACATGTAAAAGTAGTCTTTTCCTGATCTTCAGGAGCTATATAGATTTGAAAATAACCTGTATAACCATCTAGAAAGCAGTAGTGAGATTTACCTGACAGGCGATCAAGCATCTAATCAATGAATGGTAAGGGATAATGATCCTTGCAAGTGGCTTGGTTGATACGCCTGTAGTCAATGCAAACTCTCCATGCGTTTTGTACTCTGGTTGTCAGAAGTTCTCCTTGCTCATTCCTTATTGTTGTGACTCCAGACTTCTTGGGCACCACTTGTACTGGACTGACCCATTCGCTATCTGAAATGGGGTAAATGATATCTGCTTCAAGTAGTCTAGTTACTTCCTTCTTGACAACTTCTAAGATGGTGGGATTTAATCTTCTTCTACGGACAGGCTTTGCTCCTTCTTCTAAGAATATTCTATGTTCACAAACTTGAGGGCTGATGCCTACTATATCCGCCAAGCTCCATCCAATTGCTTTCTTATGCGTCCTCAATACACTAAGCAGTTGTTCTTCTTATTGGGAAGTGAGCTCCCTTGCAATGATAACTGGAAACTCCTGCTTCTCCTCAAGGTATGCATACTTGAGGTGTGGAGGAAGGGGCTTTAATTCCATTTTCCGCTCATGGTTTGGTCTGGGGTTGGTGAAAATGGTGATGAAGCTTCAGTATGTTCGGAGGGTGTCCCCAAACTTGGGTCTTGCTCCATGTGATTCTCTTCCATGTCTTCCTGGTGAATTGCTGCTATGATTTTGTCAATGATATCACATTAGAATATGGAGTGATCTTCTGGGGGTGCTTTATAGCTTCATCCAAATTGAAGCTCACTGTTCTGTCATCTACCTCAAAGGAATAGGTTCCCAAAAAGGCATCCAGCTTGAATTTTGAAGTCTTCAAAAATGGTCTCCTAAGCAAGATTGATGAAGGTCTTCCTGAGTCAATTTGGGGCATCTCCAGGATATAGAAGTCAATGGGAAACGTGAGCCCCTTAATGCTCACTAACACATCTTCAGCAATTCCAACCACTGTGATAATGCTTTTATCTGCTAACACAAAACGAGCTGCCGACCTTTTTAAGGGAGGGAGCCTTAAAGCATTATATATAGAGAAGGGCATAATACTCACGCATGCTCCTAAATCACACATACAGTCAGAAAATATCACACCTCCAATGGTACAGTTAACCATGCATGGGCCTGGGTCACTACATTTTTCATGTATATTTCCCATTAAAGCAGATATAGAACTACCAATGAATTTTATCTTTATGTATGCACAACTCTTTTAGAAACTTTGTGTATTTAGGTACTTGCTGAATAACATCAAAAAGGGGAACAGTTACCTCAACCTTTTTGAAGATCTCTACCATTTTGGGATCAAGTTCCACCTGCTTTCTGGGTTTCTTAGAAAGGTGTGGAAATAGAATAGGAGTGGCATCTTTTATAGCTTCAGCTTGCTGGGGTTTTGCATTCCTTGGTTGGGCTGCTTCTGCTTCAGCCATGCCTTGTGCTTCATATTCTTCTTCAACATCCTCTACCTCAACTGTGTCCGCAGCTTGGGTGTGTTCTGGCGGGCTTGGTCCCTTTGGATTCCTCTCTTGCAGTGTGGTTCCAGATCTCAGGATAATGGCATTGATGCCATCCTTGGGGTTGGGTAATGGTTGAGAGGGGAGTCCATCAGAGCTTGAAGACTGGTTGTTAGAGTTATTCAGTGATCCAATATGTGAGACAAGGGATTGCAAGGTAGAGTTCAGACCATTTAGAGTAGAAGTAAGGTTGTTTTCCATGGCCTGCTGTCTTCGATCAATAGATTGTAGTAACTCATCATTAGAAGATGAAGAGGGATAAGTGATATGAGGGGTCTGTTGAGATGCTTGAGGCTGCCTTAGAAGAGGTGCTCTGTAGGCCTGATTCTGATTCTACTGCCTGAAGTTGTTATTGTTATTCCTAGGGGTGGCAGTGGGGCGGGTAGGGGCGGGTTTTTGGCCTACCCGACCCCGCCCCGCCGTCCTTTTATTCAGGTACTACCCGCCCCATCACTACCCGCGGGTAGTAAACTGCAGTACCCTAACCCGCCCCTGCGAGTACCCACCCCACCCCGCCCCTACCCGCCGTTATAAAAATCGAATATCATTTTAATTTTTACATATTCATATATAAATGAAGACAAAAACTTAAAATTCATTGATAAATTAAAATACAGACATAAAAAAAAGCTAGTGTTAAATCACTATAAATTTAACAACATAATAAATAAATTACAATATTAGATATAAAATAGCCTTCAATCCTTATTCTTGATCACTTTTCACATCTTCATAAAATATCCTTCAATACAAACAAACAAAAATAATTCAAGTAATATATGATGACAATAAACAGCATATTAGTCTTCTTAATATAAGTTGAAACAAATAATAACACAACACACCACTATATAGTATTATAAATTATAAGTATTTGGTCATTCAAACACACGAGGGGTAAATGTAAAGCAGATGGAAAAAATTAATTAAGTGCTATTATAGTATAAGACTTTAAATTATTAGAATGAATAATTGTCCAGATTCTGTTGCCAATAATAACTCATAAGCACATGACTCAGATAAACAGAACAATAATAATTCAAAGTACATGATTTGTCAATAATAAGAAGGATCTTTTCTTTCTTTGATGCATATCATTCTAGAATGAAAATATGATTATTATTGTCAAATGTTGTCATTGAAGTAGGAGTGACAATTATTAAAAGGAGAAGCTATAATGTGATTGAAGAAGAAGAAAATAAAAAGAAAAAATGTAATGAATTTCTGCCAAGAGATAAAAAACACAAGATAACAAAACAGAGGCCCTCGTCCAAATTGGATATCTCAATGTACATCACAAACTTTCCTTTGAATAATTGATAAATGAAGATTGAATCGAAGCCAAAAGGGAACAATAATATAGCTCATTATATAAAGAAAACAATAATAGTATTTCATCCCTATCCATCAACTATTTATTTAGAATGATGTATATTGTTAATTAATAATTAATATGTAAATGATGAGTTAACAGTTATTAATAGAGAAAAAAGGAAAAGGTTCTTTGTTCGTGTGGGTGTGGGTAGCGACATTCTTCTACCTCTGTGTTCTGTAGCCATTGCATATATCATTATGAAATTTTAATGTAAAATCAGAAAATCCAGAATAAACATTATATATCTAGCCACGGATTAGAAACAATACAAGTATGAACGTTGCAAACACCTCCTAACATGACTCAGATAAACAGAACAACCTGACCCATCAACATCAAATAGTAGGAAAATAACTCACAGTTACAGAGTTCTAGTTACAAATCCAGTGTTCTAGTTCCAGGGTTTAGTTGCAGATTCATAATATGAGAGAAAGAGAAAGAGAAACTTACAGATCTAGTGATTTTTAGGGTGCAAAGACAGCGACGGACTCACAACGACAGCGACGGCGACGGCAACGGGCTCACGGCGAAGGATGGAGGAGGATGGCGAAGCTTTGCTCTCAGATGCAGGTGGGTTGCGAAGCTCTTCTCTCAGACAGAAAACGGCGGCGAAGCTCTACTCTCGAACGGAGGACGGAGGCGAAGCCCTTCTCTAAGATTGAGAACGACGGCAGCCAGGGGGGTTGGAGAAGAAGAAGCTCAACTGGAGAAGAAATTAGGATTTTAACTTTGAAGAGTAAGAGTGAAACTCTGAACGTGAAACCCTAGCCACAAAGCCCACAACTATAAAATTCTTTTATATATTTTTTATATTTAATAATTTTTATATATTTATATTATATATTTTATTTTATATTATAATATATATTATATAATATATACTCCGGGGCGGGTAGGGGCGGGTTCACCCCAGCCCCGACCCCGCCCCGCCCCGCCAGTGCACCCGCCCCGAAAAAACCCGCCCCGCTTCCGGGGCGGGTAATTACCCGCCCCGACCGGGTAGGGGCGGGTCGGGTACCCGCGGGTTCGGGTACTCCTGCCACCCCTAGTTATTCCACATCTGGTTTCCATTGTTATCTCTGCCTCCTCTGTTATAATTGTCCCTTCAACCTTTGTTAGAATTATCTCTTCAACCTTGGTTGGGGTTATCCTGCCATCCATGGCTGTAGCTGCCACCTTGATTGTACCCTTGATTGGGGCGGTCATAGAAGTTATGAGTGGCTGCCACAGTATTGTCTTTCTGTTGGATTTGCAGACATTCATTAGTATAATGACTGTAATCGGCACAGATCCCGCATACTCTTTGGGGAACCAACTGTTGGCCTTGCTGTGGTGGAGAAGGCTGAGCTTGTTGTTGACTCAATTGCATCTGCTTCAGTAAGTTGGTCATTTCACATAAGCTTTGAGTTAGAGCAGCAGTCTCTTTGCTAGAGGATACATCTGCAACAGTTCTTGACCGACTTTGTTTATGCCTGTGATTCCTAGTAGATTAAGCTAAGTCACTGATCCATTGCCATGCCTCATCCGTAGTCTTGTACTTTTTCATAGACCCATTGCTAGCACCTTCCAATGTGGTCTTATCTTGAGATTTCATGCCCTATGTAAAGTAGCCGAGCAACACTATCTTGTCAATCATATGGTGGGGACATACTTCCAGAAGATTATTGAAGCACTCCCAATATTCGTAGAGAGTCTCAGATTCGTCCTAAACGATCATGGAAATGTCTTTCCTCAGTTTATCGGTAACCTCAGCTGGAAAGAATTTCTCCAAAAATTCTATTCTAAGCGTATCCCAGTTAGAAACAGCTGCTCCGGGTTGAGTGTAGTACCACTCTCTTGCCTTTCCCTCAAGAGAGAATGGGAAGGCTTTTAACGGAATAGAAGTTTCATCAGTACCATCACGCTTAACAATAGAACAAGCTATCTGAAAATCCCTAAGGTGCTTGATAGGCTCTTGAGCAGGTAAGCCATGAAACTTGGGCATCAAGTTAAGTAGTGCAGTCTTTATTTCAAAGACCACAGCCACCGCTGGGTGGTGCGCCTTGTACGGCTGCAGTGTATAATCAGGGGCTCCAGCCTCCTGGATAGTGACTCTCCTAGGTGCTGCCATGTCACCTGCACGTAAATCAACTGAATCTGTAGAGAGGGAGCTTGTTTCTTCCTTAAATGATGTTTCAGATTCGTCCTCGGAGAGGACTAGCCGACGCCGAACTTGCCTTATACGTGAAATAGTTCTTTCAATCTCAGGGTCAAATACTGGCAAGTTTAGATCAGGAAGAGAACGCGTCATTCAATGAAAGAAACATGCAGCTCATAGTAGCAAAATAAAAAGAAAAATGCAATTAAATAAATTCCAATCAATAAATTAGCACACTATTGCAACTCCCTGGCAACGGTGCCAAAAATTGACATGAGCGGAAATTAGCAGATTAAGAATTATTTAGAAAAATGGCGTTGCAAGTACAGTTCTTAACCGGCGAAAATTCACTTATCAGTTTAGAAAAGAGTTGTCACAAATTTTAGAAATAAAATACTGGGAGTATGAGTCACAGGTCGTCTCCCAACGAGTTGCAAGAAAATGTGATATTTTATCAATCAGAGGTTTTTCAAATGGGTTTTTGAGTTTGATAAATAGAAAATTAAATTAGAGAATTTATATGATTTAAATAAAATCTTGACCGGGAGAAGATTAATTGGAAGTTCTATCCTTGTTGGAATTTTGTCAAGATCAATTAATAATTAGTCATTGTTTCCATTTAGTTAACCCTCAACGAATGAAGGAAAGTCAAATTAAAAGTCAACTTCTATTCACAAGTCCTAATCCTCTCCCTTGGGAAGGATTAGAGTTAGTGACTAACAAGCCAACCAACAATGAACCAATTACAATTGAACTCTTGAGTATTCCAACTCAAGGTTTTCCTTTTAATCAACTCCCAATCAAGTTGGGGAACTACTCCATCATCATAAATGTAGACTTCACAAAATCAATGGGAAAAATAAAAAGAGACATAATAAATAATAATGAAAGAGATTAATTAAAAGTAAAAATAGTTTTGTATTAATAAACTCTGAAAATAATCCAATATCAACTCTGGACAGATTAAGAATATGGAAGATTAAATGAAAAGTAAATAACAAACTATAATGACCAGTTCCAGAGGTAGACTCTTCTCAAAAAGCCAAAGCCAAAAATCTTCAAATCCTAATTTATAAATGTCAAAAGAGAAACCTAGGGGAGGAGTAAAATCAGATCTAAAAACTAGAAATTATGCGAAATGAATTGTTCTTCTTGTCTTTGCATGTTCCCTGGCTCTAATCTGTGTTTCTGGGCCGAAAATTGGGTTGAAACACGGCCCATAATCTATACCGGCGACTTCTGTAATTCTGCAGGTCACGCACGTCACGCGACCGCGTCGTCCACGCGTTCGCGTCACTCAGCATTTTTCGTGCCACGCGTCCGCGTCGTCTACGCATTCGAGTTACTTGTGCAGCTTCCAATCCATGCGGTCGCATCAGGCATGCGAGCGCGTCACTGTGATTTCCTCCATTTCGCGCGGCCGCGTGAGCCATGCGCCCGCGTCACTTCTCGCTGGTCATCTCCTTAATTCCTTGTGTTCCTTCCATCTTTGCAAGCTTCCTCTCCATTTCTTACACCATTCCTGCCATATGAAGCCTGAAACACTTAACACACAGATCACAGCATCGAATAGTACGAAGGAGAATAAAAATATACAATTAAAAGATCTTTAGGAAGCAAGTTTTCAATCATGGAATATTTTCAGGAAGGAATTGTAAATACATGCAAATTATCGTGGGTGAAGACTTGATAAAACCACTCAATTAAACACAATATAATTCATAAAATAATGGTTTATCAGTGGGACAGGCTTCACGGACGGCGACTGGGCGGCGTGGTTCCCTCCTCTCGGTCTGGCTCGTGCTCGCCTCTCTCTCTCTCTCTCCTGACTCCTTCCGTGAATGCTTTCTCTCTCTTCGATCTTGACACGCGATGGTGGCTCACGGCGGATCGGCGGCGACAGCTCAGAGAAGCAGCCTTCCTCCAAGGCTTGACGACGGCGCGATGGCGAGGCAACGACGCATCCCACCAGCTCCGGCGCCCCTCCCCAGCACTCCCTCACCCTCAGATCTCCCTCTCTTCCTCCCTTATTCTCGGCTTCCCTTCTTTCTTTCTTTCTTTCTTTCTTTCTTTCTTTCTTTCTTTCTTTCTTTCTTTCTCAAGCATCTGTAGGTTAGGGTTTAGGGAAGGGTGGCTGCGCTGAGAGAAGAGTGAGGGTTGGTTAGGGTAGTAAATTAGGGTTTGTGGTAAAGTTAGGTATAGGGATAGTTTGGTAATTTTAATAAAATTGGAGCATAAAGTATTAATATTTATAAAACTAATTTAATATCTAAAATTACTTTAAAATATTATTTGTGGTATAAAAATATTAGTTGATTCTCAGTTAATTTCTCTATTTGGAATTACATTATAATATAATTAATTTTCTTTATCCTTAAAACTTAAGTATTAAATGATATAAATGTAATTGATCTAAAATCAAATTATATAAAATTCTTATTATTTCATAACTACCAACTTTATAATTTAAATATATAAGATAACTCAATAATTGTAAAATTAGATGAAATTCTGGTTTAAATAACCAGACCTCATTATATTTGAATTTCTAAAACTTTAAATCATAAATAGGAAAAATAATCCATAAGTATAGAATTTGGATAAAAACCTTAATTTATTTCAAATCGAATTAATCAAAACTACCTTTAATTACCTTCAATAAGATAATTTATGAAATTAAAACTGTAAATAAATATATAGTTTGAGATTAGTTCAAAATAGGACTTTTCAAAAGTCTTGGGTCTTACATTCCATCCACCTTATAAAAATTTTTGTCCTCGAAAATTAAAGCAATACATAAGATAGTACATAGCCTTAAATACCTTTTAGAAAAGTAAGAGATCTTAACACATATATATACATAAGTTCAAATACCTGATATCCATAAGATTTAAGCATAATGGTGAAATATAGTGCAAGGCAGAAGATAATGATAGGCTCAATGCAAATAGGTTATATGGCTTCAAAACCTTACGAAAGCTTAGAGAAACAATGTAGGGTGCAAGTCAAAATAGGCGTTCACAAAGCAGAGCTATAGTTAATGTGGCAAAAGGCTACAAGACCAGTTGGTATTAAAATAACGGATATAACGTTCCCTCACAAATCTCTTACCCATTCGAAATATCCACTTCCCAACTCCATCAATCACTTCACAGCTCCATAACCGGTCACAAACCTAACATCTGCAGACTCTTCCACAAGAAACAAAACTCCCACAACTTCTCATAACATTGCACACTTACGGCTTCACCTTCTGTATCCACAAACAGGTCTTAAAGAACTAACGCATCACATTACTATACCTAAAGATCGCACGTGATATCAAAATAATTCTCGAGTTTACTCAGAAAGATAAAAGACTTTGAAAAAAGAGGACAAACAATAAGGATAATCTCCGCAAGAGTTTTGAAAGAACTACTGAATCTACAAGTAAGCAAGGATGTATAATCGATGAAGAGTATTGGAAAAAAATTTAGTTTAACAACCTCAAGGATGACTCCTGAATCAGAGATAACTGATAGGAACACAAAAAGGATAAGCAAGGCAGTAGTTTGGAACTAAATCAAGTTGAGTTAATGATGAGCGGATAATTTATACGCTTCTTGGCATTGTTTTTAGGTAGTTTTTAGTAAGTTCAAGCTACTTTTAGGGATGTTTTCATTAGTTTTTATGTTAAATTTACATTTCTAGACTTTACTATGAGTTTGTGTGTTTTTCTATGATTTCAGGTAATTTCTGGCTGAAATTGAGGGACTTGAGCAAATCTCTGATAGGAGGCTGACAAAGGACTGCTGATGCTATTGGAATCTGACCTCCCTACACTCGAAATAGATTTTCTGGAGCTACAGAACTCCAAATGGCGCGCTCTTAATGGCGTTGGAAAGTAGACATCCAGAGCTTTCTATCAGTATATAATAGTCCATACTTTATTTGGGAATTGACGACGTAAACTGGCGCTCAACGCCAGTTTCATGTTGCTGTTTGGAGTAAAACGCCAGAAACACGTCACGACCCAGAGTTGAATGCCCAAAACACGTTACAACTTGGCGTTCAACTCCAAAAGAAGCCTCAGATCGTGGATAGATCAAGCTCAGCCCAAACACACACCAAGTGGGCCCCGGAAGTGGATTTATGCATCAATTACTTTCTCATGTAAACCCTAGTAGCTATTCTAGTATAAATAAGATAATTTACTATTGTATTAGGCATCTTTGGTCTCAGTTTTATTTTATTCTTCATCTGAGGAGACTATTGATCACGTTTTGGGGGGCTGGCCATTCGGCCATGCCTGAACCTTTCACTTATGTATTTTCAACGGTGGAGTTTCTACACACCATAGATTAAGGGTGTGGAGCTTTGCTGTACCTCAAGTTTCAATGCAATTACTATTATTTTCTATCCAATTCGAATTATTCCTATTCTAAGATATTCGTTGCACTTCAACTTGATGAATGTGATGATCCGTGACACTCATCATCATTCTCACCTATGAATGCGCGTGATTGACAACCACTTCCGTTCTACCCTAGACCGGGCGCATATCTCTTGGATTCCTTAATCAGAATCTTTGTGGTATAAGCTAGAATTGATGGCGGCATTCATGGAAATCCGGAAGGTATAACCTTGTTTGTGGTATTCCAAGTAGGATTTCAGAATTGAACGACTGTGACGAGCTTCAAACTCCTGAAGGCTGGGCGTTAATGACAGACGCAAAAGAATCAAGGGATTCTACTCCAACCTGATTGAGAACCGACAGATGATTAGCCGTGCTGTGACAGAGTATTTGGACCTTTTTCACTGAGAGGATGGGATGTAGCCATTGACAACGGTGATGCCCTACATACAGCTTACCATAGAAGGGAGTGATAAAATTGGATAAAAGCAGTAGGAAAGTAGAGATTCAGGAGGAGCACAGCATCTCCATACGCCTATCTGAAATCCCATCATTGGATTACATGAGTAACTTTATCTTTATTTTATTTTTATTATTTATTAATTTTCGAAAATCCATAATCAATTATTATCCGCCTGACTGAGATTTACAAGATGACCATAGCTTGCTTCATACCAACAATCTCTGTGGGATCGACCCTTACTCACGTAAGGTTTATTACTTGGACGACCCAGTACACTTGCTGGTTAGTTGAACGGAGTTGTGACCACACATAGTAAAGAGCTATTATCTCGAATTAAATTTCATACAAGTACAAAGAGTACGAATCACAATTTCGTCCACCAGTTAACAAGTATAAAATCATAGAAGAAGGTTAACTAAAGCTAGTGATGACACTCTCAAGGTTTAAAATTTATGATTAAGTACACATAAGACATTCGAATATAAAGAATGAAAAATGGTAAGAAGATCATCTCATGTGCTAAAAGAAAGGTATGTAACTCGTATTTCACAAAAGGGTGACAGAAACATATCTCAAGACTGCAATATGGTTAAAAGAAAACTAAATTGCATTTTATCCAAATAGTCTCCAAGTAAAAGGCAGAATAGGTGAGGGTTGAAAAATGAAAATCAATTTGGTTAAGGCCAAAACAATTTTTCGAAAATCCTGAAAGATATTTAGGTACTTAATCAGATAAAGGTATACACTGATATTGTGACAAGGTTGTAAGAAAATCAAACATTTGTTCAAGAACTCTTAAAGTTTAAATTCAAACAAGCGTGTATAAAATTTTATAGCAAATATGGAACAAGTTAAATTCTATTTAGAAAAGGAAACTCCGTGGTAAAAATTTGCTTATCTGTCAATTTCAAAACTTTATTTAAAATAGTGTATGCCAACTTCAAAACAACTTTGTCAATTTAAGGAATAGCTATGGATGCAATTTTTAACGAGAAGAATTGATTTAATTTTCTTAAGAGAATCCAAAACTTGTTTCAAAAGTTCACATCAAAACTCTAAGAATACACTTGAAATTGCCATCACATAAGAACATTCAAGAATATTTAAGATGTACTTAAAAAGAAATCAGACCAAACAAGAAAGGATCTTAAATCAAGGGAGTTCAAACAAGATCCACAAAGCATCAGACACAAAACAAGCTTTCCATTGGTCCAAAAGAATGCAACACTCGTCAAGAAAGACAACTCAATCAACAGTGAAGTTTCAAGAAGGAACCTTTGACTAAAGAAGGAAAATTAAGAGGACAAACAACACACTAGATAGAAACAAATTCAAGCTGACATAGAGGAGTATGAAATTCACAAGAGAAGGAAAACTAAGACTACTGGTGGTGTTCATAAAAGAAAAGATTAGTTAAAAACAAAATCAAGTATCACAACCATAGAAACAAAAGCTGAAAGAATTAGCCCATACTTGAGAGGAAAGGTATGAACCCAATATTTTCAAAAGAACAACAAATGTGTAAATAATATATCATGCTAAATTAAAGTCAATTTGTCAAACGAAAACTAACTGGAATAAAAGCGAAAAGCCTTTCCTTTAAGAATTTAAAAATACCTAAGTACATACTCAAATAGAGTTACATATAGGAACCGTAATAAAATTATTTTGAAAAGTCAAATTATACGTAAAGTAAGTATAGTTCCGTAAACCAGTAAAAGAACATGTGAGGTATTAGAAATAAATAGTTTTTAAATTGCATAAGGAATTTTTAAAGTTTTATATAGATAGGTGTATATCAAATCAAAAGCAATTTTAAAAAAGTTTGAAAATTGGTTATAAATATAGTCAATTAAGAGAAAAACTGAATCACCATTTCTTTAAAAAGACTAGGAGTAAGGACATAAAAAGGCACACTGCATCAAGACAAGTTCAAAGTCATGTCGAAAAATTACATGGATCAAGAAAAAGATTTCAAACAGAGAAAGACAGATACACCAAGAAATTCAATCGGCATATGCAATTTAGGATCAAAGAAAAATGCATATGAACAAAAAAATAGGATTGAAAACGCCAAACTGCTTCCCAAAAGAAATGGCAACAAGAACATTAAGATAGGTTAAGAAACAATAAGTCACATGACATCCAACAGAATCCAAAGCACATAACTGAGTAACCTTGAGAAATAGTTTCTAATGTTCCCAAAACCCGAGATTTACTTTACTCAAAACTCGTATATTATCTATGATAACCCATCAGTGCTTTCATATACATAATTCATTAGTATTAAGCCGTCCAAATTTAATATCAAGAATTACGCAACACAAGACTTATGGCACTAATCAATAGACCGTCATGTTCATAAAGCTCTAATTCTCGTCATTTGATAAGACCTAATACATGACAAATGCTCAGAGTATGTAAGTGAAGCATATTTGGTCCATTCCTTAGGCTCTACAGGAAAGACCACTCTAATACCACAAAGGTAACACCCTAACTATCAAAATGTCATGCTTTCGGCTGTGCCACTCTGATAGCTCGAGTATTACGACGACTCTTATAATATTTAATACTAAAATATGAGCCTGTTTAAAACTTAAAAACCGCATAACCTTTCATAAACACTTTTTCGTGAAAACATAAACATACATATACATACAAATCAAATACAATACCTTAGGAAAATACATACATACATACATACATACATACATATATATATATATATATATAGCACTAGCTTACAATCATACATATCACAATTTCCTATCCCTCTTACAAACTTAATAAAGATAAAGGCGAGGGAAAATAATAGCTAAGATAATACAACAATACCGAATAAACAGAAAATAAACATAACTCTTCTGAAGCTTCGTCGTCCATATCCTGAAAGGGAATAACCTGTAGGGGAGTGCGAATGTTGTCCTCACTTGTTCTCACTATAGGATTACAGAAATTGCTATAACAAGATACGTAAAATAAAATTTATTCTTAGAGTACAGTGATCATTGCTCGTCTTATGAGTCTTTCCAAAAACCTCGGGTACACATTCGAAATCCAGAAAATCCCTTTTTGAAGACTTGGTGAATTTCTCAAATAATTTAAAACAAAATCTTTTTCCTTTCTTGTAAAATCTGAAAAATTTTTCCTAAACAGTATGAATGACCAACATGTCCCAAACATAGGTTCAATTAAGTCTATGCTGTAGGAGTTTGATTTTTCATACTTTTCTAGACTACAACCATGGAAGCAGTTACCTACGCGGTATAAATGACCATCCCGTTTCAAGTATAGGTTCATTAAGTCTATGCTAAACCGGTCAGATACTTTATACAAAACTAGAACTCAATATACCAATCATGGCCTCAAGCCCATCCAATCCAACATTACCCCCAGCTCAAACAACTCAATCATCAACCAATTCATCACAAACCACCCAATCAAACACAATCACAATTAATGTAGTTCAAACACAATCAATAGCAATTACAACAATTATAGCAGTTAGCAATTAACATAAGTATTCACATAGGCAAACCAATTACAATATGCACACCCAAACAATGTCATATAAATGCAAATGATGAATGTTTGCCCTACTGGCTGTGATATCACATTGTCGGTTCAACTGCCAACCCGACACATCCCCATGGAGATGTTGCCCTTCGGATTCATGGTGTGAAAACCCCCGAGATATAATGCTCGGATCACTATCCAAGATTTTGCGCCTGTACGCTCTGATGATCCGAAGGGATGCAAGAGGGATCTATTGCCACCGACCTTACTTCTAGGCGCAAGTGAGACGAACCACCGCCCTTACGTCGCCGCCGCTACCTCGACAGGTGGGATCCAACCACAGCCCCTGCCGGGCGCATAGCGTCTCATAATCTCAATATAAACAGTAGTCCAGTGGTTTTTCAGAAACATTTTCAACACATCAATCAGGCTCAATATCTTTCTTCAAAATCATTCTTGACCTATTTACTTTTAAATACAACCGTATCCAATTCAAATCTTGCCAAGAATTCACTTTTCAAAACGGAGCCACTTTCTACATCTTTCCAACACTTCCAAACAATCTTAAAACCATGCCAAATTCAAAATCATCTTTCAAAAGACTCAATATCATTCATTTCTAAATTAGGATTTTGGTCATAAAATTCCTCAGCGGAGTCTCAAGACTTCAGAGGAGAATAACCTAACTCATTTCTTAAATTCATTGAAAACCTCTAAAAACCTCTGAAACCCTAACTCCAATTATTCCAAACCAATTTCAAAACCAACTCACTTAGACCAAAACCAAGTCATTTGAACCGAAAACCAATTTCAGTTTCATTCTTAAATATGTTTCCAAAGACTCGGGAATTGTATCAGTTTTACTAAGTCAAAGTTTCCTAACATACTTCAAACTTTTTCTTAAAATGTCGTAAGGTGTAATTAGTTTATCAAAATCCAAGTTCCTTTTAAATCCATTAAAACTCCTTCAAATTTGCTTATTTAATCAACTCCCAAAACATAATTATTTTCATCTTTAAATTGACTTTAAAACCTAATTCTTTTCTAATTTAGTTTACATTCAAAATATAACAATTTTCTTAATAAAAGAGTTGAAACCTATTTCATATATCCGTAATTCAATTCAAGGCATAATTCATTCTTTTTAAAAACTTTGTTTCAAATAAAGTGTCAAATTTTATGATAAATTTCGGCAGCATCTCCCCTAAAACTTGGACTTTGTCACCATTTTCGGGTCCAAAAAAACCAATCATCAACTCTTTCCAACAGGTTCAAGACCAAATCAGTTTCCAATAAAACAAAAACTCAACTTTTAGATTATCAAAAATCATTCAAATCAACCAATCCAGAAATCTCCAATTTATCAAAATCAGATATTGTTTCAATCAAACAGGCAATCATATTCATTCAAGATAAAATCAGACAATTCATAAGACTCACATAACCACCAGAAATACATTTCGCACAGCATATCTATTTATAACAATTTTCCAATTTAAACAAAATTAGTTTGTATAAAAAGCCCCTACCTCGATGTCGCAATTGCATAACTTAATACAAAAATTCCTTTATTCCCAATCGTGGCAGCAGCAGCGATAATTCCCAAAAATCGTGACACTCCCGACAGAACACATAAGTACTAAAATAATGATATCAACTATCGTAATTAAAATAAGAATATAACAAAGAAACAAAATGTTAACAGAACAAGAGTGGAAGTGTTACAGCGTTATGAACGGGAGAATCAATGTCATAATGAAAAAGGATGGCACAGCAGCTTGTCTTCTCCGGTGACCAACTCCACCTGCGATGATTCCAACAAACCCAGCAGAGTCAAGAACTTCATAAACAAACACAGGGTTGTTACAGAACAAATAAGATCCAGAGGTGGTGCTAATGGTAGCTAGGCACAATTAAGTCACCATAAATTCCAGCAGCGACCATGAATTCTGGCGGCCTGAACCCCTTTCTGAAGGCGCAAGTTCTGACAGAGGCGGCGCCGGCGATGCGAGCATGGCTGGGCACGGTGGTTGAACCCCACTCAGCCTCAAATCTCTCTGTCTCTCACCCTTCGCGGGCTCTCTCTCTCCGGCGGCGGCGTCTTGCAGCAGGGAGGATGAATGGTGGCGGCACAGGCAACGGGACGCGGCGGCGAACTCCTTCTCGCAGTGACTCTCTCACGAGTTCTCTCTCTCCCTCTGCCTGATCTCTCTCTCTCTCTCTCGTTGGCGTTGGGTTGCAACGGCAGGACAGGCTTCACGAACGGCGACTGCGCGGCACGGTTCCCTCCTCCCGGTCTGGCTCACGCTCGCCTGTCTCTTTCTCTCCTGACTCCCTCCGCGAATACTTTTTCTCTCTTCGATCTTGACACGCGATGGTGGCTCACGGCGGATCGGCAGCGATAGCTCAGAGAAGCAGCCTTCCTTCAAGGCTTGACGACGGCGCGATGGCAAGGTGACAATGCATCCCACCAGCTTCGGCGTCCCTCCCCAGCGCTCCCTCACCCTCAGATCTCCCTCTCTTCCTCCCCCTTTCTTGGCTTCCCTTCTTTCTTTCTTTCTTTCTTTCTTTCTTTCTTTCTTTCTTTCTGAAGCAGCTGTAGGTTAGGGTTTGGGGAAAGGGTGGCTGCGCTAAGAGAAGAGTGAGGGTTGGTTAGGGTAGTAAATTAGGGTATGTGGTAAAATTAGGTATAGGGATAGTTTGGCGATTTTAATAAAATTAGAGCATAAAGTATTAATATTTGTAAAACTAATTTAATCTCTAAAATTACTTTTAAATATTATTTGTGGTATAAAAATATTAATTGATTCTCAATTAATTTCTCTAATTGGAATTACATAGTAATATAATTAATTTTCTTTATCCTTAAAACTTAAAGTATTAAATGATATAAATGTAATTGATCTAAAATCAAATCATATAAAATTTTTATTATTTCATAACTACCAACTTTACAATTTAAATATATAAGATAACTCAATAATTGTAAAATTAGATGAAATTTTGGGTTAAATAACTAGACCTCATTATTTTCGAATTTCTAAAACTTTAAATCATAAATAGGAAAAATAATCCACATGTATAGAATTTGGATGAAAACCTAATTTATTTCAAATCAAATTAATCAAAACTACCTTTAATTACCTTCAATAAGATAATTTATGAAATTAAAACTGTAAATAAATATATGGTTTGAGATTAGTTCAAAATAAGACTTTTCAAAAGTCTTGAGTCTTACAACAGCGGTATACCAGATACGAATATGTAGATAATTTAAATTTTTTCTGATAGTATATGGTGCAATACCCAAAACATTCATGGTTAGATAGTGAAATGATGAAAATGGGAGTGAACATGACCAAGTTAAAATGCAGGCAATTTCAGCTAAGGATGTAATAACGATTTGAAATTGATGGGCTGTTTTTTTAGCGGCCATGATAGACTATTAACAATGAGTGGTACTTGACCAGTAAATTGAATTTGGATTTAGTGTTTGGTTTTTTTGGTGTAGTTGGTTACATGGTGAAACAGGTTGTATGAGTCTCAACATGGTGTATATAGAAAAATAGTTAAAACATGTTTATAATGGCAAAGATGTCCAGGTAGAAATTTGGATGACCAGGAAAAAAAAGTATGGGTGCAATAAAAATAATTTCATAGACAAAAAAGAGAATGAAATTAGTGAGATTCACTAAAACGTGGTTGAATGCTAGTTGGAGTGGAGAATGACAATAATGTATATAAAATTTCAGCATTTGTGATATATGCGATTTGCGATGTTGTGAAGGAGGATAGTTAAAATGGACACTGTTTACTGTTTTAGCCATTGGGCACTTGCATTTCTCTGTTTATGTGAAGGGGCATCGGACAATGCATCAGGGTAGTAGTAGGTGCGGTAGGGTAGATGTTGATGCAGCAGCAGTGTGAAGGGAAGACTAGGTTCGTGGCTAGTGATTGAAGATTCACCATAACGAAGTTCTATATCCATAGCTAAGCCGTACGGAGAGGCCCATCATTCTATTACGCAGCAACTCTTTCAGAGTTACCTTTTTCGGATAATTGACCAATTGGTCACCTCCTCACCGTGCTGTACACATTCATATAATCATGTCAAAATTAAGCTTCAAATCTGAGCCTTCCTTATTTTTAAATCAATGTCTGGATGTTTCATGATTAATTCATTACTGAATACTGGTATATCAGTCAAGTATACTATACATGTGAAAATTTTTTTATTTTTTTAATAATAAAACAGGACTAAACTATCCAAAAGAATATAAATACAAATTAAATAAGATAAAATAATTTTTCTTCTATCTATTAAGACTTAGAATATTAAGTCATTGTTGAGACCATTACTATTTATTGTGTATCTGAAATGTTTAGTGATTGGGCCTATATATATCATTCACACTATTGTAATAGTTAGGCTTTTGACTAATAAGATCACTGATTCCATTTTTTTCATTTCAACTTTCTTTCTACTACCTTTGTTCTAATATGGTATCAGAGCGGCACCGATTCAAACATGAAGCTTCTCCACTCTTCTTTTTCTTTTCTCTCCTGTTTCTTTTTCTTTCCCATGGCTTCCACCTCTAATCAAACCCAGAAAATTATCCTTGTTCCCATTGCTGACAAACTAACTGAAAATTCTTTTCTTTCATGGAAACAAATTGCTTTGTCCACAATTTTTTCTCAAAAGTTTGGAAATCATCTTGATGAAACCAAAACCCCAACCCAATTTGCCATAGAAGCTGACAAAGCTGCTGGAAATGAATCCGCTACCTATCAAGCATGAATTGAACAAGATTATGCGATCCAGACTTGGCTATTGTCTTCAATGGATATTTCTTTTCAAAATCGCATAGTTGGATGCACTCGAGTTCATCAAATTTGGGATCGTCTCAATACATACTTTGCGACTCACATCAAATCCCGCTTCAAACAACTCAAGACCCAATTAAAATCCATCAAGAAACTCACCTTTCCAGCCACTGGATATCTCGCTCAAATAAAAAAGATTGTAAACCTTCTTGCTGTAGTTAGTTCTCCCCTGACAATTGATGAATAGGTTGATGCTATTCTTGAGGGTTTGAACTCTGACTACAAAGTCTTCCGCACTTTTGTTCTTGGCAAAAAAGAACCATGGACCATTCCCGAACTTGAAGCATTCCTCATGGCACAAGATGAAATGCGAGAACAGCTTACCAAAGAAGAAACACCATTAGTTCAAGCCAACCTCACCCAAATTTAAAATCTAGGCAACAATTTCACCTCTCCAAACTCACAAACATCGTTTTTCACATCTCAAAATTTTGGTCGAGGCAATGGTGGGCGTTGAGGCAAAGGAGGACGCTTCTTTCGTGGAGGGCACAATTCTTGGCAAACCGCAAATCGAATTCAATGTCAACTTTATGGTCAATTAGGTCATGGAGTTTGGCAGTGTTATTTCCGATTTGATCAGAATTTTAATAACCCTTTTTATTCTTCTCAACGATCTCAACCTCCACCTCCTCCATCGACTTCCTTTCAAAATCCTCAGGCTCTAATTGCCACACCCTCTTCTGTTCAAGATAGTGTTTGGTACCCAGATTTTGCAGCTTCAAATCATCTCACCCATGATAAACAAAATTTAATTTCCAGCTCCGAATATAGTGGTTCAAATCATGTCTCCATCGATGATGGCACAGGTATTCAGGTCAAGCATATTGGTAACTCTACTCTAACTTCACCTTCTTCTAATATTCAATTTACTTTACTTAATTTATTACATGTTCTCAATATTGCTAAAAATTTTATCAGTGTTCAAAAATTTGTTGAGAACAATGGAGTGTATTTTGAATTCCATGCACATTATTGTTGTGTTAGATCTTCTCATTCTAAACAAATCCTTTTGCATGGTTGCAAAACAAATGGTATTTTTACAAATTTCATAATGAGAATGTTCTTGGCACTATTTCTCTCGATGCACTAAAAGCTTGTTATACTAACACTGTCTCTCATGATCTTTGGCATAAATGCCTTGCTCATGCCTCTTCAAGAATTATTGTCTTAGCTCTCCAACATGCCTCCATTCCTTATTCTAATAATATCACTGCTAAATCCCTTTGTGATGCATGTTGCAAGGCCAAAAGTCATCAACTTTTTCATTTTTCGTCTCATCCCCTTGAACTCATCTTTGCTAATCTTTGGGGCCATTTTTCTGTTTCTTCTTCATCCGATTTTTGATATTATTTGTCTATTGTTAATGCATACTCTGGCTACACTTCTATCTTTTTACTTCTCAATAAATTTCAAACTATCACTGCTTTCAAATAATACAAGGCTTTTATTGAAAATCTCACTAGATACTCTATTAAATGTATTCAAACTAATAATGGAGGAGAATTTACATCTCATGTTTTCACAGATCTTCTTTTAACCTCAAGCATCACACATAGACTCGCTTGTCCTTATTCTCATCCTCAAAATGGTAAAGTCGAACGAAAGCATTATCATATAACTGATTTAGGCTTAGCCATGCTTGCTAATGCCTTTCTCTCTCTCAAATTTTTGCTTGATGCTTTCACCAGCGTCACATACATTATAAATCGTCTTCCATTTCCATCTCTTAACAATAAATCTCCCTTTGAGCTCCTCTATCACCAAATTCCTGATTATACTTTTCTTTGTGTTTTTGGATGTCCTTGCTATCATTCTCTTTGCTATTTCAATAAATATAAACTTGAACTTATATCCAAATCTTATATTTTTTTTGGTTATGCCACCAACCACAAAGGTTATAAGTGTTTGGCTTCGGATGGCAAAATTTATGTCTCCCATCATGTCCGTTTTGATGAAACCACTTATCCTTATCATTCACTTTTCCCTGATCATTCATCCAATTCTTCATCCTTTCTTCAATCCACTCTTTTTTCTTGTCCAATCATTCCTGTCACAACTTATTCTGTTCCTCATCCTCCTCTTTTACCCACTTTATCATCACCCTTTCATACTACTCTCTCCTCTCCACCTACTACTACTTCTACCAATTCTTCTTTATCTTCATTTAAGTCAGCCACACCTATTTTTTTCTAACATTTCTATCACTGGAATTTATGTCCTTGTCCCTTTACCCATCCTCAATAATCCCCCTCCTTTAAACACTCATCCATACAAACGCATGCCAAGTCTAGCATCACAAAACCCAAAGCCTACTGCACTACTCTTCATTCTCAAGCTAATTTATTTACCATTTCCTCTAATGTTGATCAAGCCATGCAATTTTCAGAGTGGAAAGCTGCAATGCTGGAAGAGTATAATGCTCTTCTTAAAAATCGAACTTGAAAAATTATTAACCCACCTCCTAATACCATTATTATTGGCTGTTGGTGGCTTTTCACCATCAAACAAAATCCAGATGCCACTATTAAAAGGTAGAAAGTACGCCTTGTTGTCAAAGGATTCCATAAAAAAGAGGGCCTAGATTTTGATCAAACGTTTAGTCCCGTAGTTAAACCAGCCACCATACGTATTCTCCTCACTTTAGCTCTATCCAAAGGTTGGCACATTTGCCAATGTGACTTCAATAATGCATTCCTTAATGGTAAATTAGATAAATATGTTTTTATGCTTCAACCACCTGGCTTCACATCTTCTAATCCACATATTGTTTGCAAACTTCATAAGGCTCTTTATGGCTTTAAACAGGCACCTCGTGTTTGGTTCACCACACTCACAATACTATTCACAATTTTGGTTTCATCATATAAAATCTGATCACTCCTTTTTTATTCGCACTACACCTACTAACACTACTTACATACTTGTTTATGTTGATGATATTCTTCTTACAGGGATTGACCAAGCTACTATTAATCATCTTATTTCTCAACTATGTGCTGTCTTTTCTCTTAAAGATTTAGACACTTTACATTATTTTATTGGCAATGAAACTACTTTCTTATCTAACTCTCATGTTGTTTTGTCTCAATCCAAGTATATTAAAGACCTTCTTACAAGGGCAGAGATGCTTAATGTCAAATCCATGTCCACCCCAATGGCTATGACACTTAAATTGAGCAATCAGGGTGATGATATCTTTGAGGACCCAATATTGTATCGTTCTATCGTTGGGGGCCTCCAATATGCGACTATCACTCGCCTTGAAATATCATACTCAGTAAAAAAATTAGTCAATATATGCACAAACCCTTCAATGTCATTAGTCAGCGGTGAAAGTAATACATCCAATATGCGACTATTACTCGTCTTGAAATATCATATTCAGTAAACAAAATTAGTCAATATATACACAGACCCTTTCACTCTCATTGGTCAGCAGTGAAAACAATACATATTCTATCTGCAGGTACCTAACCCGGACTAACCCGTTTCGGGTAGGGTAGGCTACCTGACCTGCTGCGGGTAGGGTAGAGATCGGTCCGAGTATACCTGCGGATAGGGTAGGGTATCGGTTTAGGGTGTACCCTACCCTATCCTATCCGCACCCCATATATAACACATATTTTATAAAAATTAGGTATATAGTGAAGGTGGTAAGAGTTAAACCTACAACCTTCCTCATGTAATAACTTACAATAAATGAGCAGCCACTAAATTAGTTAGTTAATTTAGTAATTTAAAACATTAGTTTTTTATTTTTTATTTTATTAATATGTATGAAATTTGAAATGATTGAATTTTTATATTTGCTTTGAAAAAAATTGATATTTCTGCAGGTAGGATAGGGTAGGATAGGATTTAGAACTTTAGGGAGCGTGTAGGGTTAGGGTTGAGAGATTCTCAATCCGCAGGTAAGATAAGGTAGAATTTTAATGAAATTTTCAACTTGCGGGTAGGGTTAGGGTAGAGTCCAAACTTACCCTACTCTAACCATTGCCAGCCTTAATCACATCCCTTCCTCAACTCAAGTCGCTGACATCCTTACAAGCTCCTTTCAGAAACTAGCTTCAACTTCTTCAAATCCAAATTTAGAGTGTTTGAAAAAAATATTAGACTTAGAGAATATTAAGTCATTATTAAAATCATTACTATTTGTTGTATATCTAAAACCTTTAATAATTGGATCTATATATCCATTCACACTATTGTAATAATTAGATAATTAGACTTTTGACTAATAAAATCACTTATTCAATTTTTTTCATTTCAACTTTTTTTTATTACCCTTGTTTCAATACCCTCATCACTAATAATCTTTTCGAAGTCATAACGAGGTATATTCTAAAAAACAAATCAAATTCTGTTATCAAACTCTTTATCGCAAGGTAATTTGTACACATGTTACTTTCTCTATCCAATTTAATTAAGCGAATGAAGCAGAGATGACGTGAATGTTTAAGTCTATGGTGATTAGTACCCATATATATGACTTTAGATATGCCTTTATGAAATCCCAAGTGGTACACAAATGACAGATCCTGAAATACAAGTTTTGTTCTGACTATATGAATAATGAGTGGTCCTAAAATGTGGGGAGACTAATGGGCCAGATTCTGTGAGAGTGATTTTACAGAAACTTGAAAAAAGGTGATAGTACAGTTTTGAACTCAAAATAATAAAAAAGGTTATAGGGGCCATCACCCAACAAATAAATAAATAATCAATAATCATGTACCAATTTATAAGGTCCTAACCTGTTGACACAATGCTGTTGGGTCCCTTCAACCCCTTCAGACTTTTCCTGGCGAGTAACTTTCTATTTATGGGTCCTTTTCCGCGGTTGCCTGCCAACCCATTCTGCCAATTTGTTATTTTGTCTGTTACATATGATATTTGATTAAAACAAAACATAACGTTCTAATAAAAAACTTAGATAATATTGAAATAAATAGTAAATCAAATTTAATTTAAATTACTAGTAAAAATTTATAATAAGTATAATTAAAAATAATGAATATTAGGTGTAAATATGTTTCTAGTTCCCACCAATATCATAAATTTTTATATTATTTTTATTTGGATTTAATTCCGAATATCAATGCTCCAATAATTTATTTCACAAAATAAATTATATATATATTTTTTTATCTCCGATCCCTTAATAGTTAATACTCAATATGAAATACCTTTCTCAGGTCAACTTAATACTTCTTTTTGGTGGTCCAATTCATTTAATTTCTTTGTTGGTGGAGTTTGGACATTATACGGTTTGAGCCACTCGGCCTCTTATCTGGACTTTCAGTAACATATTAATACAAATATACCAAATTCAAAAAAAAAAATACAATATATAAAGGTTCTCTGAAAATCGAACCGACTAGTTCATTGGTTTGTTAATTCAATCGATTCGATTGTGGTTCAATCGAAAAAATTATTTTATAATAAAATAATAAATAAACACACTAAAATATAATTATAGTCTAATATAAATTTTAAAATATTATCTAAATTTAAAATACTACATAAATCACAATGTTCAAATACAAACACAAAAATCAAATAAAAAAAAACAACCATGTCACTAATTATCAAAATTCGTTATAACTTGCTACAGATTTACTTCATTGAGATCATTACCTTCATTTTCACTACTTGCGAGCTTATCCTGTTCTTGCTTCAACAACATGTCCTTATAGCATTTGGAACAAATGTTCATGCTTCCAAAGAAACCACAATTATTAAAGTTCAGTAGCCTAGCAGCCTAGCAGCCTGTCTCATCATGAAACCTAAAGCCCCAACAAGAAAATCTAACTAGGCAAATAATTAGAATTGAATTCAATTTTTTCATAAAAAAAAGAGAGAAATCAGAAACAAAAATAATTACCTAAACAGTGGGCTTAGCTTCAAGAGTGCTGGTACTGTAATCAAGTAATCACTGAAATTAGGGTAATTGAAGAATCGAAGAAATGTCAGAAAAAAAGAACAAATAATAAAAAACCAACCTAGAAAGAAAGAAAGAAAGGGAAGAAAAATAAAACGGGAGCGAAGAGAGAAAGGGCAATAATAATAATACAATAACAACACCTAAAATTTACAAGCAATTCAATAACAATACAATCTAATTAAAATATTACAGAAGCCCATAACAATCTACTCTAACTCAATAATCTCAACAATCAAAATTATTCAAAATTATTCAACAATTATTCAACCAAGTAATAACAGCAAAGTTCATAGGTTAACTAACAACAATTATTGTACAAAAAAAATTAATACCTAGGACTAGAAGCTAGAATAGAGAAGAGCATATCAGCAGATTGAGCAAGACAGTGACTGACACGGTGGAACAGAGCTGGCGCTGGCGGGACAGTGGCTACGCGATGGAGGCAGGAGGCGATACCGGTGACGATGGTTTTGAAGCTCAAACGGTGGCTGCATGATGGAGGGGAAGGAAGTTGTGACAGTAGCTTCAAAGCTAAAAGTTGCGATGGCAGCAGTAGCAGGCCGCTGGCTAGACGTAAGTGAGGGAGTGAGGGAGGAGCTCGATGATGATGAGAGAAAGGAGAAGCTCAAGGTTGAGCTGACTGTTGGGAGCTGCGCGTTTTATCGTTGTGGAGTTAGGGTTGGGTAATGGTTAGGGTTCCACAATTCATATGTAACATTCTGGTTTTTGTGATAGATTCGCGTATGTGAATTTTACATTTTGTTTACATAACGTCTATGATAAGTTTTTCTGCGATCTTTAAATAACATGAATAATGTAATATTAATATTAATATTATGTTATTATTTAATTTTATTTGATGAATGATGGTCACCTGATATTGGGTCCGAAAGATTGTAAAAGCTTGGCTTTACTAATGTTATTTACATTAGTAATTTACTCAATCCTTATTTTAATTAAGTACCACCACTTGAGATAACTAATTGAGTTTTTACCATACCTAATTACCTTAATTACCTTCCAAGATATTTGAAAATTAACCTCGCAGATTCAGCGGTTTAAAATCACAACACGCAGTACTTAATGGGCCACGTGTCGTGATGCATGCCTCCTTCCCCTTGATTAAGTAACACTTAGTCACTAATCAAGCTATATAAAATCACAAAATTTTCTCTCTTCCTCAAGGAACAGCCAAGGCATGCGTGGAGAGAACAGGGAGGATTTTGGTTGATTTCTGATTTTTTGAGCTTGATTTCTTGAGATCTGTGACCCCCACAAAAATTCTTATCCAAAAAAGGTGACCGTATCTTCCTCCTCTACATGGTGACATGCATTTTATTCAGTGGGATCGCGACGTGGAGCTGCCATTGCCAGGAACTAGTTTGGCCAAACCAAGGGAGGGGAAGAACTATTGAGTTTTCGACGTTTTTGCATCATTTGACCGATCAAAAACCTCGTCCAATATCTTGTGTATGTTCTACGCTTCACAGAAGTAGGGTTTGACTCTTTAATCGGTTAAAATTATGAATTAATTGATATATATGATTGGAATGTTGTCTGTTGATATATGTTATTCAAATATGTGATTGTTGGCGATTGAAATTTTAGCTGAATTGCTGCTAGAATTGTTGTTGTGATTTGGCCATGTTGAGAAATTTGGAACTGAGATGTTGTTTTATAATATGCTAAAATTTGAGTTAAATAATAGTATGTAACTGAGTTCTGTCGGTCGAATTTTGATTTGAGATTAATTATAACTAAATAAATATTTAGAAAGGAGGTTTCGAGTAAAAAGGAGAAGAGGCTTGGATTTTGAGAAAGATTTAATGAATGAAAATTATTTATTTATAAATATATGAATTTTATTGAAATTAATTGAGTTTGGTTATAAAGAGTTTAAATTGGAAGACAGTTTTGGAAAAAATATGACTCTAATTGAAAGAAACAGATTTTATTTTAAAAATGGAAGAACTATGCTCGATCTACTTATTTTAATGAAGTTTTGGATATTTGAAAGTTAGTACCATATTTTGAATAATTTATAATGTAACCAGTGAAGACTGGGTCTCTTTTATAGACGTTTAGAGTTATTTAGAGTAATTTTAAAGTACGCTAATTTAATTAGAGTAACTTGTAGAATATGCCATTTTTTTAAGTTTAAGCATGTTTATGCATTTTTAGTACTGTGGGCATATTTATGCATTTTAAAAGTATTTATAAAATTTAAGCACAACTCTAAGATATTCGGAAAAGTGATTCTAAAGTTAAAAATCTCATGACCCGCTCTATTTCAATTGATTATTTTATAGAGATGGTGGAATTCTGAATAAGAAATTATTATATCTTGAAAGTATTTGATTATATGATGAAATAATTTTGGTTGTAAGTGCTACATCAATGACTCTTCTTGTTATCAATTTATCTGGCGATTTATCGAAGAGCGGTACGGGCGCTATAGCCCAGGAGCGTGCGGGCGCTATAACCCAAGAGTGTATTGGACACTATACCCCGAAGTGATGGCAACGAGAGACAATGTCCGTAAGGATGTAATGTTGGGCGTGGGTTAAAAATCGACAGATGAGCTCATTACCTACACTAGAGCTAGACATGCATCATACTTGGTTGTGCATATCTCTTGTCATCAATTACAAGAACAAAGTTCTTGTAATTGTATATTATGTTGTTGTTTGCTTTTGTTTGTTGTTTGCTCTATGTTCTTTTGTTGTGGTCTGATTGATATGGGACACATAGCCATTATATTAAAAACAAATAAACTTTGTTTACCCCAACCCTACTAAGAACTCCCCAGTTCTTACCCCCTATCTTCCTACCCCCCTTCAGATGGAGACGGATATCATGTTCTGTGAGCTCGAGCAGCCTTATGTATATGAGGATCTTGTCCTTTACAACTTCTATGTGGTGGCCGCGGAGCCTTGAGCTCGTAAGTACGAAGTTAGAGATCATCTCTTTCAGCACCCGCTAGCCTTACCTCTCTTTGATCCTGATGAATCGTATGCCTTTTCGCTATCTTGGTTACATCATGATTCTGTCCGTCATCACTTTGATCACATGCATGGAGGTCCTGTTCTAGCATAATAGGATGGTCAGGTGGTGCTTGAGCTTGGCCCTATTGTCGATGACTACATTCCTGAGTCTCTGCCAGTAGGTTTGGATATGTTGATAGAGTCTCTTTCTACCCATTCCTTTGACCCTTTCATCATAGAGCCTATCGGAACTTCCGCCACAGCTTCTGGTCAGCCCTCAGCAGTTGAGTAGATTTCTCCTAGTGATACAGTTTTTGCATGCGACAATAGTGATAGTAGTTGGTGCACGAAATTGTGATCATCAATGGCACCATCAACATGGTATGCTCAATTGCAATCTCAACTATTTATCATAACTTCGCACAACTAACCAGCAAGTGCACGGGGTTGTCCAAGTAATAAACCTTACGCGAGTAAGGGTCGATCCCACGGAGATTGTTGGTATGAAGCAAGCTATGGTCACCTTGTAAATCTTAGTCAGGCAGATTCAAATGGTTATGGATGATATATGAATAAAGCATAAAATAAAGATAGAGATACTTATGTAATTCATTGGTGAGAACTTCAGATAAGCGAATGGAGATGCTTTGTCCCTTCCGTCTCTCTGCTTTCCTACTGTCTTCATCCAATCCTTCTTACTCCTTTCCATGGCAAGCTGTATGTTGGGCATCACCGTTGTCAGTGGCTACAATCCCGTCCTCTCAGTGAAAATGTTCAACGCACCCTGTCACGGCACGGCTAATCATCTGTCGGTTCTCAATCAGGTTGAAATAGAATCCAGTGATTCTTTTGCGTCTGTCACTAACGCCCAGCCTTCAGGAGTTTGAAGCTCGTCACAGTCATTCAATCATTGAATTCTACTCAGAATACCACAGACAAGGTTTAGACCTTCCGGATTCTCTTGAATGCCGCCATCAATTCTAGCTTATACCACGAAGATTCCGATCAAGGGATCCAAGAGATAAACATTCAAGCCTTGTTTGTTTGTAGAACAGAAGTGGTTGTCAGGCACTCGTTCATAAGTGAGAATGATGATGAGTGTCACATAATCATCACATTCATCATGTTCTTGGGTGCAAATGAATATCTTAGAACAAGAATAAGCTGTATTGAATAGAAGAACAATAGTAATTGCATTAATACTCGAGGTACAGCAGAGCTCCACACCTTAATCTATGGTGTGTAGAAACTCCACCGTTGAAAATACATAAGTGATAATAGTGATCATTGGCTTCGGCCCCAGAGAGGGAACCAGAAGAACCAAGATCTGATCTAAGAACTAGATGTCAAAAGATGAAAATACAATAGTAAAAGGTCCTATTTGTAGAGAACTAGTAGCCTAGGATTTACAGAAATGAGTAAATTATATAAAAATCTACTTCCGGGCCCACTTGGTGTGTGCTTGGGCTGAGCATTGAAGCTTTCATGTGTAGAGACTTTTCCTGGAGTTAAACGCCAGTTTTTGTGCCAGTTTGGGCGTTTAACTCTCATTCTTGTGCCAGTTCCGACGTTTAACGCCGGGCAGTTTTGAGCTGATTTGAAACGCCGGTTTGGGCCATCAAATCTCGAGCAAAGTATGGACTATTATACATTGCTGGAAAGCCCAGGATATCTACTTTCCAACGCCGTTGAGAGCGCGCAAATTAGGCTTCTGTAGCTCCAGAAAATTCACTTCGAGTGCAGGGAGGTCAGAATCCAACAGCATCTACAGTCCTTTTCAGCCTCTGAATCAGATTTTTGCTCAGGTCCCTCAATTTCAGCCAGAAAATACCTGAAATCACAGAAAAACACACAAACTCATAGTAAAGTCTAGAAAAGTGAATTTTAACTAAAAACTAATAAAAATATAATAAAAACTAACTAAAACATACTAAAAACATACTAAAAATAATGCCAAAAAGCGTATAAATTATCCGCTCATCACAACACCAAACTTAAATTGTTGCTTGTCCCCAAGCAACTGAAAATCAAATAAGATAAAAAGAATAGAATATGAAATGAATTCCAAAAATATCTATGAAGATCAGTATTAATTAGATGAGCGGGGCTTTTAGCTTTTTGCCTCTGAACAGTTTTGGCATCTCACTCTATCCTTTGAAATTCAGAATGATTGGCTTCTATAGGAACTCAGAATCCAGATACTGTTATTGATTCTCCTAGTTAAGTATGATGATTCTTGAATACAGCTACTTTATGAGTCTTGGCCGTGGCCCAAAGCACTCTGTCTTCCAGTATTACCACCGGATACATACATGCCACAGACACATAACTGGGTGAACCTTTTCAGATTGTGACTCAACTTTGCTAGAGTCCCCAATTAGAGGTGTCCAGGGTTCTTAAGCACACTATTTTTGCCTTGGATCACAACTTTATTCTTTTTCTCTCTTCTTTTTTTTTTTCGTTTTTCTCCCTTTTTTTTCTTTTTTTTTGTATTCACTGCTTTTTCTTGCTTCAAAATATCATTTTTATGATTTTTCAGATCCTTAGTAACTAATGAGCGGATAATTTGTACGCTTTTTGGCATTGTTTTTAGTATGTTTTTGGTATGATCTAGTTAGTTTTTAGTATATCTTTATTAGTTTTTAGTTAAAATTCACTTTTCTGGACTTTACTATGAGTTTGTGTGTTTTTCTGTGATTTCAGGTATTTTCTGGCTGAAATTGAGGGACCTGAGCAAAAAATCTGATTCAGAGACCAAAAAAGGACTGCAGATGCTGTTGGATTCTGACCTCCCTGCACTCGAAGCGGATTTTCTGAAGCTTCAGAAGCCCAATTGGCGCGCTCTCAACGGCGTTGGAAAGTAGACATCCTGGGCTTTCCAGCAATATATGATAGTCCATACTTTGCCCAAGATTTGATGGCCCAAACCGGCGTTCAAAGTCACCCTCAGGAATTCCAGCGTTAAACGCCGGAACTGGCACCAAAATGGGAGTTAAACGCCCAAACTGGCATAAAAGCTGGCATTTAACTCCAAGAAGAGTCTCTACACGAAAATGCTTCATTGCTTAGCCCAAGCACACACCAAGTGGGCCCGGAAGTGGATTTTTATGTCTTTTACTCATCTCTGTACACCCTAGGCTACTAGTTTCTATAAGTAGGACCTTTTACTATTGTATTAGAATCTTTTGATCACTTTAGATCTCGAGATCATCTTTGGACATCTAGTTCTTAGATCATTGGGAGGCTGGCCATTCGGCCATGCCTAGACCTTGTTCTTATGTATTTTCAACGGTGGAGTTTCTACACACCATAGATTAAGGTGTGGAGCTCTGCTGTACCTCGAGTATTAATGCAATTACTATTGTTCTTCTATTCAATTCCGCTTGTTCTTGTTCTAAGATATCACTTGTTCTTCAACTTGATGAATGTGATGATCCGTGACACTCATCATCATTCTCACCTATGAACGTGTGATTGACAACCACCTCCGTTCTACCTTCGATTGGGTGAATATCTCTTGGATTCCTGATACACGATGCATGGTTGATCGCCTGACAACCGAGTGCTCGCCTGACAAACGAGCCAGCCATTCCGTGAGATCAGAGTCTTCGTGGTATAGGCTAGACCTGATGGCGGCATTCAAGAGAATCCGGAAGGTCTAACCTTGTCTGTGGTATTCTGAGTAGGATTCAATGATTGAATGACTGTGACGTGCTTCAAACTCCTGAGGGCGGGGCGTTAGTGACAGACGCAAAAGAATCACTGGATTCTATTCCGGCCTGATTGAGAACCGACAGATGGATAGCCGTGCCGTGACAGGGTGCGTTGAACATTTCCACTGAGAGGATGGGAGGTAGCCACTGACAACGGTGAAACCCTTGCTTAAGCTTGCCATGGAAAGGAGTAAGAAGGATTGGATGAAGACAGTAGGAAAGCAGAGAGACGGAAGGGAAGGCATCTTCATACGCTTATCTGAAGTTCCTACCAATGAATTACATAAGTATCTCTATCTTTATCTTTATGTTTTATGCGTTTATCACTATACCCATTTGAGTTTGCCTGACTGAGATTTACAAGGTGACCATAGCTTGCTTCATACCAACAATCTCTGTGGGATCGACCCTTACTCGCGTAAGGTTTATTACTTGGATGACCCAGTACACTTGCTGGTTAGTTGTGCGAAGTTGTGTTTATGCCATGGTATTGAGCACCAAGTTTTTGGGGCCATTACTAGGGATTATTTGAGTTGTGAAAAAGTATTGATCACAATTTCGTGCACCAAGTTTTTGGCGCCGTTGCCGGGGATTGTTGAGTATGGACAACTGAAGGTTCATCTTGTTGCTTAGATTAGGTATTTTTTTTTTTCGGAATTCTTGAAGATGAATTCTAGAGTTTCATGATGATCTGTTGAAGTCTGGCTGGCTGAGAGGCCATGTCTAATTTCATTGGACCGAGGTTTCAACCTATCATCACAAAAGCTTGTTGATTTCTATCAATCTTGCTTTTGGAGCAGTGATCTGCTAAGGCTTGGCTGGCCATTGGCCATGTCTAGTGTTTTGGACCGAAGCTTTCTTTGAAAGCTTGGCTGGCTGTGAAGCCATGTCTAATTCCTGGACCGGAGTCTTAGACTAAACATTGCATGATTCCTGGAATTCTCATTAAGAATTTTGATACCTTTTTCCACTTAATTTTCGAAAAACACAAAAAAATTACAAAATCATAAAATCCAAAAATATTTCTTGTTTGAGTTCAGTGTTTCATTTTAAGTTTGGTGTCAATTGCATGCATTCATTCATGTGTCTTAAGGATCTTCAAGTAATTCTTGATGATTTCTTACTCTGATCTTTGAATTCTCTTGACTTGAGTGTTTATGTGTCTCATATGCATTCTCATTAGTGTCAGTAGTATACAAACTGCTAAGTTTGGTGTCTTGCATGCATTGTTATTTGATTTTAGTTGCATTTTGATTATTCTTCATTATTAAAAATCCAAAAATATTTTTAATTTGTGTCTTTTCAAGTCAATAATACAGAGAATTGAAGATTCAGAACATACTACAGAGGAATTACACAGAAAAAGCTGGGCGTTCAAAACGCCCAGTGAAGAAGGACAGACTGGCGTTTAAACGCTAGCCAGGGTACCTGGTTGGGCGTTTAACGCCCAAAAGGGTATAGTTTTGGGCGTTAAACGCCAGAATGTGCACCATTCTGGGCGTTTAACGCCAGGATGGCACAAGAGGGAAGATTCTGTTTTCAATGCAATTTTTTTTTTCAGGTTTTCAAAGTTTTTCAAAATCAAATCTTTTTCAAATCATATCTTTTCAATCAAATCTTTTTCAAAATCAATTTCTTTCCTTTTTCAAAGATACTTGCTATCAATTAATGATTTGATTCAACATTTCAAGTATGTTGCCTTTTCTGTTGAGAAAGGTTTAATGTTTGAATCATATCTTTTCTTGTTAGGCAAGTTATTAATTTTCAAAATCACATCTTTTTAAAATGTTTTTCAAATCATATCTTCTCAATCACATCTTTTTAAAACCAATCATATCTTCTTAACCACATCTTCTTCAAAATAATTTTCAATCATATCTTTTTAATTTCTAATTTCAAAATCTTTTTCAAAAATCACTTGATTTCTTTTCCACCCTTGATTTTCGAAAATCAATTAAGGTTTTTCAAAATGTTTTCAAAATATTTTACTTAATTTTCGAAAATTACTTCCCTTCTTCTCACATCCTTCTATTTATGGACTAACACTATTCCTTAATGCAAAATTCGAACACCATCTTCTTTGATAAGTTCGAATTTTCTACTTCTGTCTTCTATTTTTCTTTTTCTCTGACACCTCAAGGAATCTCTATACTGTGACATAGAGGATTCCATATTTCCTTGTTCTCTTCTCTTTCTTATGAGCAGGAGCAGAGACAAAAGCATTCTTGTTGAGGCTGATCCTAAACCTGAAAGGACCTTGAAGCAAAAGCTAAGAGAAGCTAAGGCACAATTCTCTGTAGAGGACCTAACAGAAATCTTCAAAGAAGAAGAACACATGGCAGCCAAAAACAACAACAATGCCAATAATGCAAGGAAGGTGCTGGGTGACTTTACTGCACCTACTCCCGACTTCTATGGGAGAAGCATCTCTATCCCTGCCATTGGAGCAAACAACTTTGAGCTTAAGCCTCAATTAGTTTCTCTAATGCAACAGAATTGCAAGTTTCATGGACTTCCATTGGAAGATCCTCATCAGTTCTTAGCTGAATTCTTGCAAATCTGTGACACTGTCAAGACTAATGGGGTTGACCTTGAGGTCTACAGACTTATGCTATTCCCTTTTGCTGTAAGAGACAGAGCTAGGACATGGTTGGACTCACAACCTTAAGAAAGCCTGAACTCTTGGGAAAAGCTAGTCAATGCCTTCTTGGCAAAGTTCTTTCCACCTCAAAAATTGAGTAAGCTTAGAGTGGAAGTCCAAACCTTCAGACAGAAGGAAGGAGAATCCCTCTATGAAGCTTGGGAAAGATACAAACAATTAATCAGAAAGTGTCCTTCTGATATGCTTTCTGAATGGAGCATCATAGGTATTTTCTATGATGGTCTCTCTGAACTGTCCAAGATGTCCTTGGATAGCTCTGCTGGAGGATCTCTTCATTTGAAGAAGACGCCTACAGAAGCTCAAGAACTAATTGAAATGGTTGCAAATAACCAATTCATGTACACTTCTGAAAAGAATCCTGTGAACAATGGGACAAATCAGAAGAAAGGAGTTCTTGAGATTGACACTCTGAATGCCATATTGGCTCAGAACAAAATATTGACTCAACAAGTCAATATGATTTCTCAAAGTCTGTCTGGAATGCAAAATGCACCAAGCAGTACTGGTGCGCGAAATTGTGATCAATACTTTTCAAAACTCTAATAATCCCTAGTAATGGCGCCAAGGACTTGGTGCTCACTACCATGGCATAAACACAACTTCGCACAACTAACCAGCAAGTGCACTGGGTCATCCAAGTAATAAACCTTACGCGAGTAAGGGTCGATCCCACGGAGATTGTTAGTATGAAGCAAGCTATGGTCACCTTGTAAATCTTAGTCAGGCAAACTCAAATGGATATGGTGATGAACGCATAAAAACATAAAAGATAAAGATAGAGATACTTATGTAATTCATTGGTAGGAACTTCAGATATGCGCATGAAGATGCCTTCCCTTCCGTCTCTCTCTGCTTTCCTACTGTCTTCATCCAATCCTTCTTACTCCTTTCCATGGCAAGCTTATGTAGGGTTTCACCGTTGTCAGTGGATACCTCCCATCCTCTCAGTGAAAATGTTCCTATGCTCTGTCACAGCATGGCTAATCATCTGTCGGTTCTCGGTCAGGCCGGAATAGAATCCAGCGATTCTTTTGCGTCTGTCACTAACGCCCCGCCTGCTAGGAGTTTGAAGCACGTCACAGTCATTCAATCATTGAATCCTACTCAGAATACCACAGACAAGGTTAGACCTTCCGGATTCTCTTGAATGCCGCCATCAGTTCTAGCCTATAGCACGAAGACTCTGATCTCACGGAATGGTTGGCTCGGTTGTCAGGCGAGCACTCGGTTGTCAGGCGATCAACCATGCATCGTGCAATCAGGAATCCAAGAGATATTCACCCAATCGAAGGTAGAACGGAGGTGGTTGTCAGTCACACGTTCATAGGTGAGAATGATGATGAGTGTCACGGATCATCACATTCATCAAGTTGAAGAACAAGTGATATCTTAGAACAAGAACAAGGGAATTGAATGGAAGAACAATAGTAATTGCATTAATACTCGAGGTACAGCAGAGCTCCACACCTTAATCTATGGTGTGTAGAAACTCCACCGTTGAAAATACATAAGAACAAGAGTGATCATTGGTTTCGGCCCCAGAGAGGGAACCAGAAGAACCAAGATGAAAATACAATAGTATAATGTCCTACTTATAGAAAACTAGTAGCCTAGGGTGTACAGAGATGAGTAAATGACATAAAAATCCACTTCCGGGCCCACTTGGTGTGTGCTTGGGCTGAGCATTGAAGCATTTTCGTGTAGAGACTCCTCTTGGAGTTAAACGCCAGCTTTTATGCCAGTTTGGGCGTTTAACTCCCATTTGGGTGCCAGTTCCGGCGTTTAACGCTGGGATTTCTGAGGGTGACTTTGAACGCCGGTTTGGGCCATCAAATCTTGGGCAAAGTATGGACTATCATATATTTCTGGAAAGCCCAAGATGTCGACTTTCCAACGCCGTTAAGAGCGCGCCAATTGGGCTTCTGTAGCTCCAGAAAATCCACTTCGAGTGCAGGGAGGTCAGAATCCAACAGCATCTGCAGTCCTTTTTAGTCTCTGAATCAGATTTTTGCTCAGGTCCCTCAATTTCAGCCAGAAAATACCTGAAATCACAGAAAAACACACAAACTCATAGTAAAGTCCAGAAAAGTGAATTTTAACTAAAAACTAATAAAAATATACTAAAAACTAACTAGATCATACCAAAAATATACTAAAAACAATGCCAAAAAGCGTACAAATTATCCGCTCATCACAACACCAAACTTAAATTATTGCTTGTCCTCAAGCAACTGAAAGTCAAATAAGATAAAAAGAAGAGAATATGCAATGAATTCCAAAAACATCTATGAAGATCAGTATTAATTAGATGAGCGGGGCTTTTAGCTTTTTGCCTCTGAATAGTTTTGGCATCTCACTCTATCCTTTGAAATTCAGAATGATTGGCTTCTTTAGGAACTTAGAATCCAGATAGTGCTATTGATTCTCCTAGTAGAGTATGATGATTCTTGAACATAGCTACTTATTGAGTCTTGGCCGTGGCCCAAAGCACTCTGTCTTCCAGTATTACCACCGGATACATACATGCCACAGACACATAATTGGGTGAACCTTTTCAGATTGTGACTCAGCTTTGCTAGATCCCCAATCAGAGGTGTCCAGGGTTCTTAAGCACACTCTTTTGCCTTGGATCACAACTTTATTTTTTTTTCTTTTTTTTCTTTCTTTCTTCTTCTTTTTTTTTTGAATACATTGCTTTTTCTTGCTTCAAGAATCATTGTAATGATTTTTCAGATCCTCAGTAACATGTCTCCTTTTTCATCATTCTTTCAAGAGCCAACATTCATGAACCACAAATTCAAGATACATATGCACTGTTTAAGCATACATTCAGAAAACAAAAATATTGCCACCACATCAAAATAATTAAACTGTTATAAAATTCAAAATTCATGCAATTCTTTCCTTTTCAATTAAGCACGTTTTATTCAAGAAAGGTGATGGATTTCATAGGACATTCATAACTTTAAGGCATAGACACTAAGACACTAATGATCACAAGACACAAACATGGACAAACATAAGCATAAAATTCGAAAAACAGAAGAATAAAGAACAAGGAAATCAAGAACGGGTCCACCTTAGTGATGGCGGCTCTTTCTTCCTCTTGAAGATCCTATGGAGTGCTTGAGCTCCTCAATGTCTCTTCCTTGTCTTTGTTGCTCCTCTCTCATGATCTTTGATCTTCTCTAATCTCATGGAGGATGATGGAGTGTTCTTGATGCTCCACCTTAGTTGTCCCATGTTGGAACTCAATTCTCCTAGGGAGGTGTTTAGTTGCTCCCAATAGTTTTGTGGAGGAAAGTGCATCCCTTGAGGAATCTCAGGGATTTCATGATGAGTAGGGTCTCTTGTGTGCTCCATCCTCTTTTAGTGATGGGCTTGTCCTCATCAATGGGGATGTCTCCCTCTATGTCAACTCCAACTGAATAACAGAGGTGACAAATGAGATGAGGGAAGGCTACTCTAGGTAGGACTTGTCCGCCACTATAGAGTCTGGCTATACCTCATGAACTCTATTTCTTCTCCAATCATGATGCTATGGATCATGATAGCCCGGTCTACGGTAACTTCGGACCGGTTGCTAGTGGGAATGATTGAGCGTTGATGAACTCCAACCATCCCTCTAGCCACGGGTTTGAGGTCATGCCTTCTCAATTGAACCGGCTTCCCTCTTGAATCTCTCTCCATTGGGCGCCCTCTTCACATATGACTGTGAGGACTTGGTCCAACCTTTGATCAAAGTTGACCCTTCTAGTGTAAGGATGTTCATCTCCTTGCTCATAGGGCAAGTTGAACGCCATCCTCACACTTTCCGGACTAAATCCAAGTATTTCCCCCGAACCATAGTAAGATAATTCTTTGGATTCGGGTTCACACTTTGGTCATGGTTCTTGGTGATCCATGCATTGGCATAGAACTCTTGAACCATCAAGATTCCGACTTGTTGAATGGGGTTGGTAAGAACTTCCCAACCTCTTCTTCGGATCTCATGTCGGATCTCCGGATATTCACCCTTTTTGAGTGAAAAAGGGACCTCGGGGATCACCTTTTCAAGGCCACAACTTCATAAAAGTGGTCTTGATGCACCCTTGAGATGAATCTTTCTATCTCTCATGACTCGGAGGTGGAAGCTTTTGCCTTCCCTTTCCTCTTTCTAGAGGTTTCTCCGGCCTTGGATGCCATAAATGGTTATGGAAAAACAAAAAGCAATGCTTTTACCACACCAAACTTAAAATGTTTGCTCGTCCTCGAGCAAAAGAAGAAAGAAGAGAGTAGAAGAAGAAGAAATGAGGGAAAGGGAATGGCTTTTTTCGGCCAAGAGGGGAGAAGTGGTGTGTATGTTGTGTGA